>NC_069510.1:47849119-48151619 GCF_027579735.1 Bombina bombina | reverse complement strand
ATTTTTCTGGGCCAAAATGATTATTTTATAAGCATATTTAATGGTTTATAACTTGGGAGAGTTATTTTAATCTTGGGAATTTTGTTAAAAAAACGGCAGGCACTGTATTGGACACCTTTTTCACTGGGGGCCTTTTCTAGTCATAGGCAGAGCCTCATTTTCGCGCCACTAATGCGCAGTTGTTTTTGAGAAGCAAGGCATGCAGATGCATGTGTGAGGAGCTCAGGTCCACTGAAAAAGCTTATTGAAGGCGTCATTTGGTATCGTATTCCCCTCTGGGCTTGGTTGGGTCTCAGCAAAGCAGATACCAGGGACTGTATAGGGGTTAAATGTAAAAACGGCTCCGGTTCCGTTATTTTAAGAGTTAAAGCTTTCAAATTTGGTGTGCAATACTTTTAAGGCTTTTGGTGAATTTTGAACATTTCCTTCATACTTTTGCGTATATTCAGTAAAAAAGTGTGTTCAGTTTAAAATTTAAAGAGACAGTAACGGTTTTATTTTAAAACGTTTTTTGTGCTTTGTTATCAAGTTTATGCCTATTAACATGTCTGAACTATCAGATAGACGATGTTCTGTATGTTCGGAAGCCAAGGTTCCTCTCCATTTAAATATATGTGATGAATGTGACAAACAAAGTAGGGACAATGATGCCACTGATAATAATGTTGCCCAAAATGATTCCTTAAGTGAGGGGAGTAAGCATGGTACTGCATCATCTCCTATGTCTACACCAGTCTTGCCCACTCAGGAGGTCCCTAGTGCATCTAGTGCGCCAATCCTCCTTACTATGCAACAATTAACGGCTGTAATGGATAATTCTATTAAAAACATTTTAGCCAAAATGCCCACTTATCAGCGAAAGCGCGACTGCTCTGTTTTAGATACTGAAGAGCATGAGGACGCTGATGATAATGGTTCTGTCATGCCCTTACACCAGTCTGAAGGGGCTAGGGAGGTTTTGTCTGAGGGAGAAATTTCAGATTCAGGAAAAATTTCTCAACAAGCTGAACCTGACGTTATTACATTTAAATTTAAATTGGAACATCTCCGCGCTCTGCTTAAGGAGGTGTTATCTACTCTGGACGATTGTGACAATTTGGTCATTCCAGAGAAATTATGTAAGATGGACAGGTTCCTAGAGGTCCCGGTGCCCCCCGAAGCTTTTCCTATACCCAAGCGGGTGGCGGACATTGTAAATAAAGAATGGGAAAGGCCCGGCATACCTTTTGTCCCTCCCCCTATATTTAAGAAATTATTTCCTATGGTCGACCCCAGGAAGGACTTATGGCAGACAGTCCCCAAGGTCGAGGGGGCGGTTTCTACTCTAAACAAACGCACCACTATCCCTATAGAAGATAGTGGTGCTTTCAAAGATCCTATGGATAAAAAATTAGAAGGTTTGCTTAAAAAGATGTTGGTTCAGCAAGGTTACCTTCTACAACCAATTTCATGCATTGTTCCTGTCACTACAGCAGCGTGTTTCTGGTTCGAGGAACTAGAAAAGTCGCTCAATCAAGCATCCTCTTATGAGGAGGTTATGGACAGAGTTCAAGCACTTAAGTTGGCTAACTCTTTTACCTTAGACGCCACTTTGCAATTAGCTAGATTAGCGGCGAAAAATTCAGGTTTTGCTATTGTGGCGCGCAGAGCGCTTTGGCTGAAGTCTTGGTCAGCGGACGTGTCCTCCAAGAACAGATTGCTTAACATCCCTTTCAAGGGGAAAACGCTGTTTGGCCCTGACTTGAAAGAGATTATTTCAGACATCACTGGGGGAAAGGGCCACGCCCTTCCTCAGGATAGGTCTTTTAAGGCTAAAAATAAAACAAATTTTCGTCCCTTTCGCAGAAACGGACCAGCCTCAAATTCTACATCCTCTAAGCAAGAGGGTAATTCTTCTCAAACCAAGCCAGCCTGGAGACCGATGCAAGGCTGGAACAAAGGTAAGCAGGCCAAGAAGCCCGCTACCGCTACCAAGACAGCATGAGATGCTGGCCCCCGATCCGGGACCGGATCTGGTGGGGGGCAGACTCTCTCTCTTCGCTCAGGCTTGGGCAAGAGATGTTCAGGATCCTTGGGCGCTAGAAATAGTTTCTCAAGGTTATCTCCTGGAATTCAAGGAGCTACCCCCAAGGGGAAGGTTCCACAGGTCTCAATTGTCTTCAGACCAAATAAAAAGACAGGCATTCTTACATTGTGTAGAAGACCTGTTAAAAATGGGAGTGATTCATCCTGTTCCATTAGGAGAACAAGGGATGGGGTTTTACTCCAATCTGTTCATAGTTCCCAAAAAAGAGGGAACATTCAGGCCAATTTTGGATCTCAAGATCCTAAACAAATTTCTCAAGGTCCCATCGTTCAAGATGGAAACCATTCGGACAATTCTTCCTCCCATCCAGGAAGGTCAATTCATGACCACGGTGGATTTAAAGGATGCGTATCTACATATTCCTATCCACAAGGAACATCATCGGTTCCTAAGATTCGCCTTTCTGGACAAGCATTACCAGTTTGTGGCACTTCCATTCGGACTAGCCACTGCTCCAAGAATTTTCACAAAGGTACTAGGGTCCCTTCTAGCGGTGCTAAGGCCAAGGGGCATTGCAGTAGTACCCTACTTGGACGACATACTGATTCAAGCGTCGTCTCTGCCACAAGCAAAGGCTCATACGGACATTGTCCTAGCCTTTCTCAGATCTCACGGGTGGAAAGTGAACGTAGAAAAAAGTTCTCTATTCCCGTCAACAAGAGTTCCCTTCTTGGGAACAATAATAGACTCCTTGGAAATGAAGATTTTTCTGACAGAAGCCAGAAAATCAAAACTTCTAAGCTCTTGTCAAGTACTTCATTCTGTTCTTCTTCCTTCCATAGCGCAGTGCATGGAAGTAATAGGTTTGATGGTTGCGGCAATGGACATAGTTCCTTTTGCGCGAATTTATCTAAGACCATTACAACTGTGCATGCTCAGACAGTGGAATGGGGATTATACAGATTTGTCCCCGACGATCCAAGTAGATCAGAGGACCAGAGATTCACTCCGTTGGTGGCTGACCCTGGACAACCTGTCCCAAGGGATGAGCTTCAGAAGACCAGAGTGGGTCATTGTAACGACCGACGCCAGCCTGGTGGGCTGGGGCGCGGTCTGGAAACACCTGAAGGCTCAGGGTCTATGGTCTCGGGAAGAATCTCTTCTCCCGATAAACATTCTGGAACTGAGAGCGATATTCAATGCTCTCAAGGCTTGGCCTCAACTAGCAAAGGCCAAATTCATAAGGTTTCAATCAGACAACATGACGACTGTTGCATATATCAACCATCAGGGGGGAACAAGGAGTTCCCTGGCGATGGAAGAAGTGACCAAAGTAATTCACTGGGCGGAGCTTCACTCCTGCCACTTGTCTGCTATCCACATCCCAGGAGTGGAAAATTGGGAAGCAGATTTTCTGAGTCGTCAGACTTTTCATCCGGGGGAGTGGGAACTCCATCCGGAAATCTTTGCCCAAATAACTCAATTATGGGGCATTCCAGACATGGATCTGATGGCGTCTCGTCAGAACTTCAAGGTTCCTTGCTACGGGTCCAGATCCAGGGATCCCAAGGCGACTCTAGTAGATGCACTAGTAGCGCCCTGGACCTTCAACCTAGCTTATGTGTTCCCACCGTTTCCTCTCATTCCCAGGCTGGTAGCCAGGATCAATCAGGAGAGGGCTTCGGTGATCTTGATAGCTCCTGCGTGGCCACGCAGAACTTGGTATGCAGACCTGGTGAATATGTCATCGGCTCCACCATGGAAGCTACCTTTGAGACGGGACCTTCTTGTTCAAGGTCCGTTCGAACATCCGAATCTGGCATCACTCCAACTGACTGCTTGGAGATTGAACGCTTGATTTTATCAAAGCGTGGGTTCTCAGATTCTGTCATTGATACTCTTATTCAGGCTAGAAAGCCTGTAACTAGAAAAATTTACCATAAAGTATGGAAGAAATATATCTGTTGGTGCGAATTGAAAGGATTCCCATGGAACAGGGTAAAAATTCCTAAGATTCTGTCCTTTCTACAAGAGGGTTTGGAGAAAGGATTATCTGCAAGTTCTTTGAAGGGACAGATTTCTGCTTTATCTGTTTTACTTCACAAGAAGCTGGCGGCTGTGCCAGATGTTCAGGCTTTTGTTCAGGCTCTGGTTAGAATCAAGCCTGTTTACAAACCTTTGACTCCTCCTTGGAGTCTCAATTTAGTTCTTTCAGTTCTTCAAGGGGTTCCGTTTGAACCCTTACATTCCGTAGATATTAAGTTATTATCTTGGAAAGTTTTGTTTTTGGTTGCAATTTCTTCTGCTAGAAGAGTTTCAGAGTTATCTGCTCTGCAGTGTTCTCCTCCTTATCTGGTGTTCCATGCAGATAAGGTGGTTTTGCGTACTAAACCTGGTTTTCTTCCGAAAGTTGTTTCTAACAAAAATATTAACCAGGAGATAGTTGTGCCTTCTTTGTGTCCGAATCCAGTTTCACAGAAGGAACGTTTGTTGCACAATTTGGATGTAGTTCGTGCTCTAAAATTCTATTTAGAGGCTACAAAGGATTTCAGACAAACATCTTCCTTGTTTGTTGTTTATTCTGGTAAAAGGAGAGGTCAAAAAGCAACTTCTACCTCTCTCTCTTTTTGGCTTAAAAGCATCATCAGATTGGCTTATGAGACTGCCGGACGGCAGCCTCCTGAAAGAATCACAGCTCATTCCACTAGGGCTGTGGCTTCCACATGGGCCTTCAAGAACGAGGCTTCTGTTGATCAGATATGTAAGGCAGCGACTTGGTCTTCACTGCACACTTCTACCAAATTTTACAAATTTGATACTTTTGCTTCTTCTGAGGCTATTTTTGGGAGAAAGGTTTTGCAAACCGTGGTGCCTTCCATCTAGGTGACCCGATTTGCTCCCTCCCATCATCCATGTCCTAAAGCTTTGGTATTGGTTCCCACAAGTAAGGATGACGCCGTGGACCGGACACACCTATGTTGGAGAAAACAGAATTTATGTTTACCTGATAAATTACTTTCTCCAACGGTGTGTCCGGTCCACGGCCCGCCCTGGTTTTTTAATCAGGTCTGATGATTTATTTTCTCTAACTACAGTCACCACGGTATCATATGATTTCTCCTATGCAAATATTCCTCCTTTACGTCGGTCGAATGACTGGGGAAGGCGGAGCCTAGGAGGGATCATGTGACCAGCTTTGCTGGGCTCTTTGCCATTTCCTGTTGGGGAAGAGAATATCCCACAAGTAAGGATGACGCCGTGGACCGGACACACCGTTGGAGAAAGTAATTTATCAGGTAAACATAAATTCTGTTTTTTCTCTTGGTATTCTTAGTTTAAACTAAACATAGACAGACTCATATGCTAATTGCTAAGCCTTTGAGGGCTGCCTCTTATCACAGGCTTTTTAAATCTCTTTACAACACAAAGAGACAGAAAGTACACATGGGCCATATAGATAACACTGTGATCAGGCAAAGGGGGTTATTTAAGATCTAGCACAAACAATGCTAAATGCAAGACAATAGATATTAAACAGTCAGTCATGTGATCAGGGGCTGGAAGAAGGTTCCTAGATACAAGGTAATCACAAAGGTAAAAAGTACATTAATATAACTGTGTTGGTTATGCAAAACTGGGGAATGGGTAATAAAGGGATTATCTATATTTTAAAACAATAACAATTCTATGGTACACTGTCCCTTTAATAGTTCCTTAAAGGGACATGAAACCCCAAAATGTTCTTTCATTATTTAGCACATATAATTTTTAAACAACTTTCCAATTCACTTGTGTTATCACGTGTTCTCTTGGTATCCTTTGTTGAAAATCAGGGGGGGGGGTAAGCTCAGGAGAGTACACTTGTCTGCTGCCCTATATAGCAGCAGTTTTGCAAGGATGGTATACATTTGCAAGAGCACTAGATTGCAGCACTTTTTTTCTGCCATGTAGTGCTCAGACACCTACTTAAGTATCTCTTCAGTAAAGAATACCATGAGAACAAAACAAATTTGACAACATAAGTAAATGGGAATCGTTTAAAGATTTGTATGCTCTGTCTGATTCTGTAGAAATGAAGATTTATCTGACAGAAGACAGATTAACAAAGCTTCTAAATGCATGCCGTGTCCTTCATTTCCATTCAACTCCGTCAGTAGCTCAATGCATGGAGGTGATCGGCTTAATGGTAGCAGCAATGGACATAGTACCCTTTGCACGCCTACATCTCAGACCGCTGCAATTGTGCATGCTGAGTCAGTGGAATGGGGATTACTCAGATTTGTCCCCCACTCTGAATCTGGATCAAGAGACCAGAAACTCTCTTCTATGGTGGCTTTCTCGGCCACATCTGTCCAGGGGGATGCCGTTCAGCAGGCCGGACTGGACAATTGTAACAACAGACGCCAGCCTTCTAGGTTGGGGCGCTGTCTGGAATTCTCTGAAGGCTCAGGGACAATGGAGTCAGGAGGAAAGTCTCCTGCCAATAAACATTCTGGAATTGAGAGCAGTTCTCAATGCCCTTCTAGCTTGGCCCCAGTTAAAGACTCGGGGGTTCATCAGGTTTCAGTCGGACAACATCACGACTGTAGCTTACATCAACCATCAGGGAGGGACAAGAAGCTCCCTAGCAATGATAGAAGTATCAAAGATAATTCGCTGGGCAGAGTCTCACTCTTGCCATCTATCAGCAATCCACATCCCGGGAGTGGAGAACTGGGAGGCGGATTTCTTGAGTCGCCAGACTCTTCATCCGGGGGAGTGGGAACTCCATCCGGAGGTCTTTGCCCAAATACTTCGACGTTGGGGCAAACCAGAGATAGATCTCATGGCGTCTCGCCAGAACGCCAAACTTCCTCGCTACGGATCCAGATCCAGGGATCCGGGAGCGGTTCTGATAGATGCTTTGACAGCACCTTGGAACTTCAGGATGGCTTATGTGTTTCCACCCTTCCCGCTGCTTCCTCGATTGATTGCCAAAATCAAACAGGAGAGAGCATCAGTGATTCTAATAGCGCCTGCATGGCCGCGCAGGACTTGGTATGCAGATCTAGTGGACATGTCATCCTGTCCGCCTTGGTCTCTACCTCTAAGACAGGACCTTCTGATTCAGGGTCCATTCGAACATCAAAGTCTAACTTCTCTGAAGCTGACTGCTTGGAAATTGAACGCTTGATTTTATCAAAACGTGGTTTTTCTGAGTCGGTTATTGATACCCTGATACAGGCTAGGAAGCCTGTTACCAGAAAGATTTACCATAAAATATGGCGTAAATACCTATACTGGTGTGAATCCAAAGATTACTCCTGGAGTAAGGTTAGGATTCCTAGGATATTGTCTTTTCTACAAGAAGGTTTAGAAAAGGGTTTATCGGCTAGCTCATTAAGGGGACAGATCTCAGCTCTGTCCATCTTGTTGCACAGGCGTCTGTCAGAAAATTCAGACATCCAGGCCTTTTGTCAGGCTTTAGCTAGGATCAAGCCTGTGTTTAAAACTGTTTGCTCCGCCATGGAGTTTAAACTTAGTTCTTAACGTTTTACAGGGTGTTCCGTTTGAACCCCTTCATTCCATTGATATAAAATTGTTATCTTGGAAAGTTCTATTTTTAATGGCTATTTCCTCGGCTCGAAGAGTCTCTGAGTTATCAGCCCTACATTGTGATTCTCCTTATCTGATCTTTCACTCAGACAAGGTAGTTCTGCGTACTAAACCTGGGTTCTTACCTAAGGTTGTCTCTAACAGGAATATCAATCAAGAGATTGTTGTTCCATCCTTGTGTCCAAATCCTTCTTCAAAGAAGGAACGTCTTCTACACAATCTGGATGTAGTTCGTGCCCTCAAGTTCTACTTGCAGGCAACTAAAGATTTTCGCCAAACTTCTTCCTTGTTTGTCGTTTATTCTGGACAGAGGAGAGGTCAAAAAGCTTCTGCTACCTCTCTCTCTTTTTGGCTTCGTAGCATAATACGTTTAGCCTATGAGACTGCTGGACAGCAGCCTCCTGAAAGAATTACAGCTCATTCCACTAGAGCTGTGGCTTCCACTTGGGCCTTTAAGAATGAGGCCTCTGTTGAACAGATTTGCAAGGCTGCAACTTGGTCTTCGCTTCATACTTTTTCCAAATTTTACAAATTTGACACTTTTGCTTCTTCGGAGGCTATTTTTGGGAGAAAGGTTCTTCAGGCAGTGGTTCCTTCTGTATAATGAGCCTGCCTATCCCTCCCGTCATCCGTGTACTTTTGCTTTGGTATTGGTATCCCAGAAGTAATGATGACCCGTGGACTGATCACACATAACAGAAGAAAACATAATTTATGCTTACCTGATAAATTCCTTTCTTCTGTTGTGTGATCAGTCCACGGCCCGCCCTGTTTTTTTAAGGCAGGTAAATATTTTTTAAATTATAATTCAGTCACCACTACACCCTTGGCTTCTCCTTTCTCGTTGGTCTTTGGTCGAATGACTGGAGGTGACGTAGAGGGGAGGAGCTATATAGCAACTCTGCTGGGTGAATCCTCTTGCACTTCCTGTAGGGGAGCAGATAATATCCCAGAAGTAATGATGACCCGTGGACTGATCACACAACAGAAGAAAGGAATTTATCAGGTAAGCATAAATTATGTTTTTTAAATGGTACCGGTGAATACTATTTTACTCAGGGAGATATGGAGAAGATTTCTGCCCTGAGGTTGATGATCTTGGCAGATGTAACTAAGATCCATATTGGTTCCCACAGAGCTTCTGAAGGTAGTACAAGAGAAATATTCAGTGTGGAGAACGGTTTCATGCTACAAGCAGCATTGAGGTATGTGCAGTCCTTTATTTCTGAGGAGACTTTGTATATCAGAACTGGCTGACATTTTTTCCCTGCAAGGGAAGGGGTAAGCAGTAGACCTGTAAACAAAGGGCATTACTGAAAAAACCTGTGTTTATTTTATTTTGTTGACATAGTACTGGGCTAAGCATTTATAAAGGGCTTAAAAGCAGCAATATAAAGGGACACTGGGAGAGGCAGCTTAACGGTTTTTATTTGTGAGATCAAATAATCAGTATGGCTGTATATTTGTGTTGTGCTTAGGGGTAAACAAAATCCACATGGCTTTATTACTAAACCGCTTCCCATGCGGTTGTACAGTCTTATGCGATTCTCGTCCATTATGGGCGGGGCCTATTTTCGCACGCTCAGACGCGCACTTTACTCTGGCTGAGAAGGCAGCAGGCATTAGCTCCGGTTGGGCCTAAACTGGTGTTCTGTTATCCAGATCGTTGTCGAATCATTTTGCAGTACCCTGGGGGCAGGTAGGCGCCACAGCAGAGCTGTGGCAAGGTGCAGGGGTTATTTTTTTCAAATCAAACATATTTTTGTCTATAAATATCTTTTAGAGGTTAATTTCTCCCCTTGCTCTTGGGGTGCAATAATTTTTGGCACTATTGATTATGTGTAGTTAATCTTAATTAACGTTTTTAGGCAGTTTTGGAAAAATTGTGCGCTTTTTTATTACTTAAAGGCGCAGTACACGTTTTTAAAAAAATTGCTAAAATCAATAAATAAAGTGTTTAACGACTATTGTGGTTATTGCTAGTCTGTTCAACATGTCTGACATTGAGGATACTAATTGCTCTATGTGTTTAGAAGCCATTGTGGAACCCCCTCTTACGTTGTGTACCTCTTGTACTGAAAGGGCCTTGCAATGTAAAAAGCATATTTCTCCAACATAGGTGTGTCCGGTCCACGGCGTCATCCTTACTTGTGGGATATTCTCTTCCCCAACAGGAAATGGCAAAGAGCCCAGCAAAGCTGGTCACATGATCCCTCCTAGGCTCCGCCTACCCCAGTCATTCTCTTTGCCGTTGTACAGGCAACATCTCCACGGAGATGGCTTAGAGTTTTTTAGTGTTTAACTGTAGTTTTTATTATTCAATCAAGAGTTTGTTATTTTGAAATAGTGCTGGTATGTACTATTTACTCAGAAACAGAAAAGAGATGAAGATTTCTGTTTGTATGAGGAAAATGATTTTAGCAACCGTCACTAAAATCCATGGCTGTTCCACACAGGACTGTTGAGAGCAATTAACTTCAGTTGGGGGAACAGTGAGCAGTCTCTTGCTGCTTGAGGTATGACACATTCTAACAAGACGCTGTAATGCTGGAAGCTGTCATTTTCCCTCTGGGATCCGGTAAGCCATGTTTATTACGATTGTAAATAAGGGCTTCAAAAAGGGCTTATTAAGACTGTAGACTTTTTTTGGGCTAAATCGATTGATTATTAACACATATTTAGCCTTGAGGAATCATTTTATCTGGGTATTTTGATATAATAATATCGGCAGGCACTGTTTTAGACACCTTATTCTTTAGGGGCTTTCCCAAAGCATAGGCAGAGCCTCATTTTCGCGCCGGTGTTGCGCACTTGTTTTTGAGAGGCATGGCATGCAGTCGCATGTGAGAGGAGCTCGGATACTTAGAAAAGACTTTCTGAAGGCGTCATTTGGTATCGTATTCCCCTTGGGGCTTGGTTGGGTCTCAGCAAAGCAGATACCAGGGACTGTAAAGGGGTTAAAGTTCTAAACGGCTCCGGTTCCGTTATTTTAAGGGTTAAAGCTTCCAAATTTGGTGTGCAATACTTTTAAGGCTTTAAGACACTGTGGTGAAAATTTGGTAAATTTTGAACAATTCCTTCATGTTTTTTCGCATTTGCAGTAATAAAGTGTGTTCAGTTTAAAATTTAAAGTGACAGTAACGGTTTTATTTTAAAACGTTTTTTGTACTTGTTATCAAGTTTATGCCTGTTTAACATGTCTGAACTACCAGATAGACTGTGTTCTGAATGTGGGGAAGCCAGAATTCCTATTCATTTAAATAAATGTGATTTATGTGACAATGACAATGATGCCCAAGATGATTCCTCAAGTGAGGGGAGTAAGCATGGTACTGCATCATTCCCTCCTTCGTCTACATGAGTCTTGCCCACTCAGGAGGCCCCTAGTACATCTAGCGCGCCAATACTCCTTACTATGCAACAATTAACGGCTGTAATGGATAATTCTGTCAAAAACATTTTAGCCAAAATGAACACTTATCAGCGTAAGCGCGACTGCTCTGTTTTAGATACTGAAGAGCATGACGATGCTGATATTAATATTTCTGAAGGGCCCCTAACTCAGTCTGATGGGGCCAGGGAGGTTTTGTCTGAGGGAGAAATTACTGATTCAGGGAACATTTCTCAACAAGCTGAACCTGATGTGATTGCATTTAAATTTAAGTTGGAACATCTCCGCATTCTGCTTAAGGAGGTATTATCCACTCTGGATGATTGTGACAAGTTGGTCATCCCAGAGAAACTATGTAAAATGGACAAGTTCCTAGAGGTGCCGGGGCTCCCAGAAGCTTTTCCTATACCCAAGCGGGTGGCGGACATTGTTAATAAAGAATGGGAAAGGCCCGGTATTCCTTTCGTCCCTCCCCCCATATTTAAAAAATTGTTTCCTATGGTCGACCCCAGAAAGGACTTATGGCAGACAGTCCCCAAGGTCGAGGGAGCGGTTTCCACTTTAAACAAACGCACCACTATACCCATAGAGGATAGTTGTGCTTTCAAAGATCCTATGGATAAAAAATTAGAAGGTTTGCTTAAAAAGATGTTTGTTCAGCAGGGTTACCTTCTACAACCAATTTCATGCATTGTCCCTGTCGCTACAGCCGCATGTTTCTGGTTCGATGAGCTGATAAAGGCGGTCGACAGTGATTCTCCTCCTTATGAGGAGATTAAGGACAGAATCAATGCTCTCAAATTGGCTAATTCTTTCACCCTAGACGCCACTTTGCAATTGGCTAGGTTAGCGGCTAAGAATTCTGGGTTTGCTATTGTGGCGCGCAGAGCGCTTTGGTTGAAATCTTGGTCGGCTGATGCGTCTTCCAAGAACAAGCTACTTAACATTCCTTTCAAGGGGAAAACGCTGTTTGGCCCTGACTTGAAAGAGATTATCTCGGATATCACTGGGGGTAAGGGCCACGCCCTTCCTCAGGATCGGCCTTTCAAGGCAAAAAATAAACCTAATTTCTCCAACATAGGTGTGTCCGGTCCACGGCGTCATCCTTACTTGTGGGATATTCTCTTCCCCAACAGGAAATGGCAAAGAGCCCAGCAAAGCTGGTCACATGATCCCTCCTAGGCTCCGCCTACCCCAGTCATTCTCTTTGCCGTTGTACAGGCAACATCTCCACGGAGATGGCTTAGAGTTTTTTAGTGTTTAACTGTAGTTTTTTATTATTCAATCAAGAGTTTGTTATTTTGAAATAGTGCTGGTATGTACTATTTACTCAGAAACAGAAAAGAGATGAAGATTTCTGTTTGTATGAGGAAAATGATTTTAGCAACCGTAACTAAAATCCATGGCTGTTCCACACAGGACTGTTGAGAGCAATTAACTTCAGTTGGGGGAACAGTGTGCAGTCTCTTGCTGCTTGAGGTATGACACATTCTAACAAGACGATGTAATGCTGGAAGCTGTCATTTTCCCTATGGGATCCGGTAAGCCATATTTATTACGATCGTAAATAAGGGCTTTACAAGGGCTTATTTAGACTGTAGACTTTTCTGGGCTAAATCGATTCATTATTAGCACATATTTAGCCTTGAGGAATCATTTTATCTGGGTATTTTGATATAATAATATCGGCAGGCACTGTATTAGACACCTTATTTCTTAGGGGCTTTCCCAAAGCATAAGCAGAGTCTCATTTTCGCGCCGGTGTGGCGCACTTGTTTTTGAGAGGCATGGCATGCAGTCGCATGTGAGAGGAGCTCTGATACTTAGAAAAGACTTTCTGAAGGCGTCATTTGGTATCGTATTCCCCTTTGGGTTTGGTTGGGTCTCAGCAAAGCAGATACCAGGGACTGTAAAGGGGTTAAAGCTTAAAACGGCTCCGGTTCCGTTATTTTAAGGGTTAAAGCTTCCAAATTTGGTGTGCAATATTTTTAAGGCTTTAAGACACTGTGGTGAAAATTTGGTGATTTTTGTACAATTCCTTCATGTTTTTTCGCAATTGCAGTAACAAAGTGTGTTCAGTTTAAAATTTAAAGTGACAGTAACGGTTTTATTTTAAAACGTTTTTTGTACTTTCTTATCAAGTTTATGCCTGTTTAACATGTCTGAACTACCAGATAGACTGTGTTCTGAATGTGGGGAAGCCAGAATTCCTATTCATTTAAATAAATGTGATTTATGTGATAATGACAATGATGCCCAAGATGATTCCTCAAGTGAGGGGAGTAAGCATGGTACTGCATCATTCCCTCCTTCGTCTACACGAGTCTTGCCCACTCAGGAGGCCCCTAGTACATCTAGCGCGCCAATACTCCTTACTATGCAACAATTAACGGCTGTAATGGATAATTCTGTCAAAAACATTTTAGCCAAAATGAACCCTTGTCAGCGTAAGCGTGGCTGCTCTGTTTTAGTTACTGAAGAGCATGACGACGCTGATATTAATATCTCTGAAGGGCCCCTAATCCAATCTGAGGGGGCCAGGGAGGTTTTGTCTGAGGGAGAAATTACTGATTCAGGGAACATTTCTCATCAGGCTGAATCTGATGTGATTACATTTAAATTTAAGTTGGAACATCTCCGCATTTTGCTTAAGGAGGTATTATCCACTCTGGATGATTGTGAAAAGTTGGTCATTCCAGAGAAACTATGTAAAATGGACAAGTTCCTAGAGGTGCCGGGGCTCCCAGAAGCTTTTCCTATACCCAAGCGGGTGGCGGACATTGTTAATAAAGAATGGGAAAGGCCCGGTATTCCTTTCGTCCCTCCCCCCATATTTAAAAAATTGTTTCCTATGGTCGACCCTAGAAAGGACTTATGGCAGTCAGTCCCCAAGGTCGAGGGAGCGGTTTCTACTTTAAACAAACGCACCACTATACCCATAGAGGATAGTTGTGCTTTCAAAGATCCTATGGATAAAAAATTAGAAGGTTTGCTTAAAAAGATGTTTGTTCAGCAGGGTTACCTTCTACAACCCATTTCATGCATTGTCCCTGTCACTACAGCTGCATATTTCTGGTTTGATGAACTGATTAAGGTGCTCGATAGTGATTCTCCTCCTTATGAGGAGATTATGGACAGAATCAATGCTCTCAAATTGGCTAATTCTTTCACTCTAGACGCCACTTTGCAAGTGGCTAGGTTAGCGGCTAAGAATTCTGGGTTTGCTATTGTGGCGCGCAGAGCGCTTTGGTTGAAATCTTGGTCGGCTGATGCGTCTTCCAAGAACAAGTTACTAAACATTCCTTTCAAGGGGAAAACGCTGTTTGGCCCTGACTTGAAAGAGATTATCTCTGATATCACTGGGGGTAAGGGCCACGCCCTTCCTCAGGATAGGCCTTTCAAGGCAAAAAATAGACCTAATTTTCGTCCCTTTCGTAAAAACGGACCAGCCCAAAGTGCTACGTCCTCTAAGCAAGAGGGTAATACTTCTCAAGCCAAGCCAGCTTGGAGACCAATGCAAGGCTGGAACAAGGGAAAGCAGGCCAAGAAACCTGTCACTGCTACCAAGACAGCATGAAATATTGGCCCCCGATCCGGGACCGGATCTGGTGGGGGGCAGACTCTCTCTCTTCGCTCAGGCTTGGGCAAGAGATGTTCTGGATCCTTGGGCGCTAGAAATAGTCTCCCAGGGTTATCTTCTGGAATTCAAGGGACTTCCCCCAAGGGGGAGGTTCCACAGGTCTCAGTTGTCTTCAGACCACATAAAAAGACAGGCGTTCTTACATTGTGTAGAAGACCTGTTAAAAATGGGAGTGATTCATCCTGTTCCATTAAGAGAACAAGGGATGGGGTTCTACTCCAATCTGTTCATAGTTCCCAAAAAAGAGGGAACGTTCAGACCAATCTTAGATCTCAAGATCTTAAACAAATTTCTCAAGGTCCCATCGTTCAAGATGGAAACCATTCGAACTATCCTTCCTTCCATCCAGGAAGGTCAATTCATGACCACGGTGGATTTAAAGGATGCGTATCTACATATTCCTATCCACAAGGAACATCATCGGTTCCTAAGGTTTGCATTCCTGGACAAACATTACCAGTTTGTGGCGCTTCCTTTCGGATTAGCCACTGCTCCAAGGATTTTCACAAAGGTACTAGGGTCCCTTCTAGCGGTACTAAGACCAAGGGGCATTGCAGTAGTACCTTACCTGGACGACATTCTGATTCAAGCGTCGTCCCTCCCTCGAGCAAAGGCTCACACGGACATCGTCCTGGCCTTTCTCAGATCTCACGGCTGGAAAGTGAACGTGGAAAAGAGTTCTCTATCCCCGTCAACAAGGGTTCCCTTCTTGGGAACAATTATAGACTCCTCAGAAATGAGGATTTTTCTAACAGAGGCCAGAAAGACAAAACTTCTGGACTCTTGTCGGATACTTCATTCCGTTCCTCTTCCTTCCGTAGCTCAGTGCATGGAAGTGATCGGGTTGATGGTAGCGGCAATGGACATAGTTCCTTTTGCGCGCATTCATCTAAGACCATTACAACTGTGCATGCTCAGTCAGTGGAATGGGGACTATACAGACTTGTCTCCAAAGATACAAGTAAATCAGAGGACCAGAGACTCACTCCGTTGGTGGCTGTCCCTGGACAACCTGTCACGAGGGATGACATTCCGCAGACCAGAGTGGGTCATTGTCACGACCGACGCCAGTCTGATGGGCTGGGGCGCGGTCTGGGGATCCCTGAAAGCTCAGGGTCTTTGGTCTCGGGAAGAATCTCTTCTACCGATAAATATTCTGGAACTGAGAGCGATATTCAATGCTCTCAAGGCTTGGCCTCAGCTAGCGAGGACCAAGTTCATACGGTTTCAATCAGACAACATGACGACTGTTGCGTACATCAACCATCAGGGGGGAACAAGGAGTTCCCTAGCGATGGAAGAAGTGACCAAGATTATTCTATGGGCGGAGTCTCACTCCTGCCACCTGTCTGCTATCCACATCCCGGGAGTGGAAAATTGGGAAGCGGATTTTCTGAGTCGTCAGACATTGCATCCGGGGGAGTGGGAACTCCATCCGGAAATCTTTGCCCAAGTCACTCAACTATGGGGCATTCCAGACATGGATCTGATGGCCTCTCGTCAGAACTTCAAAGTTCCTTGCTACGGGTCCAGATCCAGGGATCCCAAGGCGGCTCTAGTGGATGCACTAGTAGCACCTTGGACCTTCAAACTAGCTTATGTGTTCCCGCCGTTTCCTCTCATCCCCAGGCTGGTAGCCAGGATCAATCAGGAGAGGGCGTCGGTGATCTTGATAGCTCCTGCGTGGCCACGCAGGACTTGGTATGCAGATCTGGTGAATATGTCATCGGCTCCACCTTGGAAGCTACCTTTGAGACGAGACCTTCTTGTTCAGGGTCCGTTCGAACATCCGAATCTGGTTTCACTCCAGCTGACTGCTTGGAGATTGAACGCTTGATTTTATCGAAGCGAGGTTTCTCAGATTCTGTTATCGATACTCTTGTTCAGGCCAGAAAGCCTGTAACTAGAAAGATTTACCACAAAATTTGGAAAAAATATATCTGTTGGTGTGAATCTAAAGGATTCCCTTGGGACAAGGTTAAGATTCCTAGGATTCTATCCTTCCTTCAAGAAGGATTGGAAAAAGGATTATCGGCAAGTTCCCTGAAGGAACAGATTTCTGCCTTGTCGGTGTTACTTCACAAAAAACTGGCAGCTGTGCCAGATGTTCAAGCCTTTGTTCAGGCTCTGGTTAGAATCAAGCCTGTTTACAAACCTTTGACTCCTCCTTGGAGTCTCAATTTAGTTCTTTCAGTTCTTCAGGGGGTTCCGTTTGAACCCTTACATTCCGTTGATATTAAGTTATTATCTTGGAAAGTTTTGTTTTTAGTTGCAATTTCTTCTGCTAGAAGAGTTTCAGAATTATCTGCTCTGCAGTGTTCTCCTCCTTATCTGGTGTTCCATGCAGATAAGGTGGTTTTACGTACTAAACCTGGTTTTCTTCCGAAAGTTGTTTCTAACAAAAACATTAACCAGGAGATTATCGTACCTTCTCTGTGTCCGAAACCAGTTTCAAAGAAGGAACGCTTGTTGCACAATTTGGATGTTGTTCGCGCTCTAAAATTCTATTTAGATGCTACAAAGGATTTTAGACAAACATCTTCCTTGTTTGTTGTTTATTCCGGTAAAAGGAGAGGTCAAAAAGCAACTTCTACCTCTCTCTCTTTTTGGATTAAAAGCATCATCAGATTGGCTTACGAGACTGCCGGACGGCAGCCTCCCGAAAGAATCACAGCTCATTCCACTAGGGCTGTGGCTTCCACATGGGCCTTCAAGAACGAGGCTTCTGTTGATCAGATATGTAGGGCAGCGACTTGGTCTTCACTGCACACTTTTACCAAATTTTACAAGTTTGATACTTTTGCTTCTTCTGAGGCTATTTTTGGGAGAAAGGTTTTGCAAGCCGTGGTGCCTTCCATTTAGGTGACCTGATTTGCTCCCTCCCTTCATCCGTGTCCTAAAGCTTTGGTATTGGTTCCCACAAGTAAGGATGACGCCGTGGACCGGACACACCTATGTTGGAGAAAACAGAATTTATGTTTACCTGATAAATTTCTTTCTCCAACGGTGTGTCCGGTCCACGGCCCGCCCTGGTTTTTTAATCAGGTCTGATAATTTATTTTCTTTAACTACAGTCACCACGGTACCATATGGTTTCTCCTATGCTATTATTCCTCCTTAACGTCGGTCGAATGACTGGGGTAGGCGGAGCCTAGGAGGGATCATGTGACCAGCTTTGCTGGGCTCTTTGCCATTTCCTGTTGGGGAAGAGAATATCCCACAAGTAAGGATGACGCCGTGGACCGGACACACCGTTGGAGAAAGAAATTTATCAGGTAAACATAAATTCTGTTTTTCGTCCCTTTCGTAGAAACGGACCAGCCCAAAGTGCTACGTCCTCTAAGCAAGAGGGTAATACTTCTCAAGCCAAGCCAGCTTGGAGACCAATGCAAGGCTGGAACAAGGGAAAGCAGGCCAAGAAACCTGCCACTGCTACCAAGACAGCATGAAATGTTGGCCCCCGATCCGGGAACGGATCTGGTGGGGGGCAGACTCTCTCTCTTCGCTCAGGCTTGGGCAAGAGATGTTCTGGATCCTTGGGCGCTAGAAATAGTCTCCCAAGGTTATCTTCTGGAATTCAAGGGACTTCCCCCAAGGGGGAGGTTTCACAGGTCTCAGTTGTCTTCAGACCACATAAAAAGACAGGCATTCTTACATTGTGTAGAAGACCTGTTAAAAATGGGAGTGATTCATCCCGTTCCATTAAGAGAACAAGGGATGGGGTTCTACTCCAATCTGTTTATAGTTCCCAAAAAAGAGGGAACGTTCAGACCAATCTTAGATCTCAAGATCTTAAACAAGTTTCTCAAGGTTCCATCGTTCAAGATGGAAACCATTCGAACTATTCTTCCTTCCATCCAGGAAGGTCAATTCATGACCACGGTGGATTTAAAGGATGCGTATCTACATATTCCTATCCACAAGGAACATCATCGGTTCCTGAGGTTCGCATTCCTGGACAAACATTACCAGTTCGTGGCGCTTCCTTTCGGATTAGCCACTGCTCCAAGGATTTTCACAAAGGTACTAGGGTCCCTTCTAGCTGTGCTAAGACCAAGGGGCATTGCTGTAGTACCTTACTTGGACGACATTCTGATTCAAGCGTCGTCCCTTCCTCAAGCAAAGGCTCACACGGACATTGTCCTGGCCTTTCTCAGATCTCACGGATGGAAAGTGAACGTGGAAAAGAGTTCTCTATCTCCGTCAACAAGGGTTCCCTTCTTGGGAACAATAATAGACTCCTTAGAAATGAGGATTTTTCTGACAGAGGCCAGAAAAACAAAACTTCTAGACTCTTGTCGGATACTCCATTCCGTTCCTCTTCCTTCCATAGCTCAGTGCATGGAAGTGATCGGGTTGATGGTAGCGGCAATGGACATAGTTCCTTTTGCACGCATTCATCTAAGACCATTACAACTGTGCATGCTCAGTCAGTGGAATGGGGACTATACAGACTTGTCTCCGAAGATACAAGTAAATCAGAGGACCAGAGACTCACTCCGTTGGTGGCTGTCCCTGGACAACCTGTCACGAGGGATGACATTCCGCAGACCAGAGTGGGTCATTGTCACGACCGACGCCAGTCTGATGGGCTGGGGCGCGGTCTGGGGATCCCTGAAAGCTCAGGGTCTTTGGTCTCGGGAAGAATCTCTTCTACCGATAAATATTCTGGAACTGAGAGCGATATTCAATGCTCTCAAGGCTTGGCCTCAGCTAGCGAGGGCCAAGTTCATACGGTTTCAATCAGACAACATGACAACTGTTGCGTACATCAACCATCAGGGGGGAACAAGGAGTTCCCTGGCGATGGAAGAAGTGACCAAAATCATTCTATGGGCGGAGTCTCACTCCTGCCACCTGTCTGCTATCCACATCCCAGGAGTGGAAAATTGGGAAGCGGATTTTCTGAGTCGTCAGACATTGCATCCGGGGGAGTGGGAACTCCATCCGGAAATCTTTGCCCAAGTCACTCAGCTGTGGGGCATTCCAGACATGGATCTGATGGCCTCTCGTCAGAACTTCAAAGTTCCTTGCTACGGGTCCAGATCCAGGGATCCCAAGGCGGCTCTAGTGGATGCACTAGTAGCACCTTGGACCTTCAAACTAGCTTATGTGTTCCCGCCGTTTCCTCTCATCCCCAGGCTGGTAGCCAGGATCAATCAGGAGAGGGCGTCGGTGATCTTGATAGCTCCTGCGTGGCCACGCAGGACTTGGTACGCAGATCTGGTGAATATGTCATCGGCTCCTCCTTGGAAGCTACCTTTGAGACGAGACCTTCTTGTTCAGGGTCCGTTCGAACATCCGAATCTGGTTTCACTCCAGCTGACTGCTTGGAGATTGAACGCTTGATCTTATCGAAGCGAGGATTCTCAGATTCTGTTATCGATACTCTTGTTCAGGCCAGAAAGCCTGTAACTAGAAAGATTTACCACAAAATTTGGAAAAAATATATCTGTTGGTGTGAATCTAAAGGATTCCCTTGGGACAAGGTCAAGATTCCTAGGATTCTATCCTTCCTTCAAGAAGGATTGGAAAAAGGATTATCTGCAAGTTCCCTGAAGGGACAGATTTCTGCCTTGTCTGTGTTACTTCACAAAAAGCTGGCCGCTGTGCCAGATGTTCAAGCCTTTGTTCAGGCTCTGGTTAGAATTAAGCCTGTTTACAAACCTTTGACTCCTCCTTGGAGTCTCAATTTAGTTCTTTCAGTTCTTCAGGGGGTTCCGTTTGAACCCTTGCATTCCGTTGATATTAAGTTGTTATCTTGGAAAGTTTTGTTTTTAGTTGCAATTTCTTCTGCTAGAAGAGTTTCAGAATTATCTGCTCTGCAGTGTTCTCCTCCTTATCTGGTGTTCCATGCAGATAAGGTGGTTTTACGTACTAAACCTGGTTTTCTTCCAAAAGTTGTTTCTAACAAAAACATTAACCAGGAGATTATCGTACCTTCTCTGTGTCCGAAACCAGTTTCAAAGAAGGAACGTTTGTTGCACAATTTGGATGTTGTTCGCGCTCTAAAATTCTATTTAGATGCTACAAAGGATTTTAGACAAACATCTTCCTTGTTTGTTGTTTATTCTGGTAAAAGGAGAGGTCAAAAAGCAACTTCTACCTCTCTCTCTTTTTGGATTAAAAGCATCATCAGATTGGCTTACGAGACTGCTGGACGGCAGCCTCCCGAAAGAATCACAGCTCATTCCACTAGGGCTGTGGCTTCCACATGGGCCTTCAAGAACGAGGCTTCTGTTGATCAGATATGTAGGGCAGCGACTTGGTCTTCACTGCACACTTTTACCAAATTTTACAAGTTTGATACTTTTGCTTCTTCTGAGGCTATTTTTGGGAGAAAGGTTTTGCAAGCCGTGGTGCCTTCCATTTAGGTGACCTGATTTGCTCCCTCCCTTCATCCGTGTCCTAAAGCTTTGGTATTGGTTCCCACAAGTAAGGATGACGCCGTGGACCGGACACACCTATGTTGGAGAAAACAGAATTTATGTTTACCTGATAAATTACTTTCTCCAACGGTGTGTCCGGTCCACGGCCCGCCCTGGTTTTTTTAATCAGGTCTGATAATTTATTTTCTTTAACTACAGTCACCACGGTACCATATGGTTTCTCCTATGCAAATATTCCTCCTTAACGTCGGTCGAATGACTGGGGTAGGCGGAGCCTAGGAGGGATCATGTGACCAGCTTTGCTGGGCTCTTTGCCATTTCCTGTTGGGGAAGAGAATATCCCACAAGTAAGGATGACGCCGTGGACCGGACACACCGTTGGAGAAAGTAATTTATCAGGTAAACATAAATTCTGTTTTTAGGTAAAGAAAGTGTGCCTAAGGATGATTCTTAGTCTGAAGAGAATCACGATATGCCATCCAATTCTCCCCAAGTGTCACAACCTTTAACGCCCACACAAGCGACGCCTATTACCTCTAGTGCATCTAATTCTTTTACTCTGCAGGAGATGGCTGCAGTTATGTCAGCTACCCTTACAGAGGTATTGGAAATCGTGACCCACGGGTATCAACTGGAATTCAAGGATTTTCTCCCAAGAGGGAGATTTCATCTTTCACGATTGTCTGTAGACCAGATAAAGAGAGGCGTTCTTACGCTATGTAAAATACCTCTATACCATGGGAGTAATTTGTCCCGTTCCAAAACTGGGACAGGGGTTTTACTCAAATCTTTTCGTGGTTCCCAAAAAAGAGGGAACTTTCAGACCAATTTTAGATCTCAAGTGTCTAAACAAATTTCTCAGAGTCCCATCGTTCAAGATGTAGACTATACGAACAATCGTACCAATGATCCAGGAGGGTCAATATATGACTACTGTGGACTTGAAGGATGCATACCTTCATATCCCTATTCACAAGGATCATCATAAGTTCCTAAGGTTTGCCTTTCTGGACAAACATCAGTTTGTGGCTCTTCCCTTCGGGTTGGCCACAACACCCAGAATCTTCACAAAGGTTCTAGGGTCCCTTCTAGCGATTCTCAGACCGCGGGGCATAGCAGTGGCGCCTTATCTGGACGATATTTTGATTCAGGCGTCAACTTATCATCTGACAAAATCTCACACGGACACAGTGTTGTCTTTCCTGAGAACTCACAGTTGGAAGGTGAACATAGAAAAGAGTTCACTAGTTCCATGGACAAGGGTTCCCTTCTTGGGAACTCTGATAGACTCGGTACATATGAAGATATTTCTGATGGAGGTCAGACAATCAAAGATTCTAAATACTTGCCGAGCACTTCAGTCCTTTCCTCGGCCATCAGTGGATCAGTGTATGGAGGTAATCTGGTTAATGGTAGCGGCAATGGACATCGTTCCGTTTGCTCGCTTTCATTTCAGACCACTGCAGCTGTGCATGCTAGGACAGTGGAATGGGGATTATGCAAATCTATCTCCTCAGATAAATCTGGAGCAAGAAACCAGAGACTCTCTCTTCTTTGGTGGTTGTCGCCGGATCATCTGTCCCAGGGGACGTGTTTCCGCAGACCCTCGTGGGTGATAGTGACAACGGACGCCAGTCTTCTGGGCTGGGGTGCAGTCTGGAATTCCCTGGAGGCTCAGGGTGTTTGGACTCAGGTGGAGTCTCTACTTCCTATCAATATTCTGGAACTGAGAGCAATATTCAATGCGCTTCAGGCGTGGCCTCAGTTGGCTTCGGCCAAATTCATCAGATTCCAGTCGGACAATATCACGACTGTGGCTTATAATCAATCATCAGGGGGGAACAAGGAGTTCCTTAGCGATGATAGAAGTATCCAAGATAATCCGATGGGCGGAGGCCCACTCTTGTTATCTATCTGCAATCTACATCCCAGGAGTAGAGAACTGGGAAGCGGATTTTCTAAGCCATCAGACTTTTCATCCGGGGTTGTGGGAACTCCACCCGGAGGTGTTTGCCTCATTGATTCGCCAATAGGGCAGACCAGAATTGGATCTGATGGCATCTCGTCAGAATGCCAAGCTTCCACGTTACGGATCCAGGTCGAGGGATCCTCAGGCCGAACTGATAGATGCCTTGGCAGTGCCTTGGTCGTTCAGCCTAGCTTATGTGTTTCCACCATTTCCTCTCCTTCCACGCCTGATTGCTCAGATCAAACAGGAGAGAGCTTCAGTAATCCTGATAGCGCCTGCGTGGCCACGCAGGACTTGGTATGCAGATCTAGTGGACATGTCCTCTCTGCCACCAAGGAAACTTCCTTTGAGACAGGACCTTCTCATTCAAGGACCTTTCCAACATCCAAATCTAAATTTCTGCAGCTGACTGCTTGGAGATTGAACGCTTGATCTTATCTAAGCGGGGATTCTCTGATTCGGTCATCGATACTTTGATACAGGCACGTAAGCCTGTCACTAGAAAAATCTATCATAAGATATGGTGTAAATATCTTTATTGGTGTGAATCCAAGTGCTACTCATGGAGTAAAGTTAGGATTCCCAGGATTTTGTCTTTTCTCCAAGAAGGATTGGAGAAAGGGTTATCAGCGAGTTCCTTAAAGGGACAAATTTCTGCTTTGTCAATTTTGCTTCACAAACGTTTGGCAGATGTTCCAGATGTTCAGTCTTTTTGTCAGGCTCTAACCAGAATTAAGCCTGTATTTAGACCAATTACTCCTCCCTGGAGTTTGAATTTAGTTCTTAGTTCTTCAAGGGGTTCCGTTTGAACCTATGCATTCCATAGATATTAAATTATTATCTTGGAAAGTTTTGTTTTTGGTTGCTATTTCTTCAGCTCGTAGAGTTTCTGAGCTTTCAGCGTTACAGTGTGATTCGCCTTATCTTATATTTCATTCTTATAAGGTGGTTTTGCGTACCAAACCTGGATTCCTTCCTAAGGTGGTTTCAAATAAGAATATTAATCAGGAAATTGTTGTTCCTTCCTTGTGTCCTAATCCTTCTTCTAAGAAGGAGCGTCTGTTACATAATCTGGACGTGGTCCGTGCCTTGAAGTTTTATTTGCAGGCAACTAAGGATTTCCGTCAATCATCTTCATTATTTATTGTTTATTCTGGAAAGCGTAGGGGTCAGAAAGCTACGGCTACCTCTCTTTCTTTTTGGCTGAGGAGTATCATCCGCTTGGCATATGAGACTGCTGGACAGCAGCCTCCTGAAACAGTTACGGCTCATTCTACTAGGGCTGTGGCTTCCACATGGGCTTTTAAAAATGATGCTTCTGTTGAGCAGATTTGCAAGGCTGCGACTTGGTCGTCTCTTCATACTTTTTCCAAATTTTCCAAATTTGATACTTTTGCTTCTTCTGAGGCTGTTTTTGGGAGAAAGGTTCTTCAAGCAGTGGTGCCTTCCGTTTAGGCCTCTGTCTTGTCCCTCCCGTTTCATCCGTGTCCTATAGCTTTGTTATTGGTATCCCACAAGTAAGGATTAAATCCATGGACTTGTATCTTTGTAAAAGAAAAGTAAATTTATGCTTACCTGCTAAATTAATTTCTTTTACCAATGACGAGTCCACGGCCCACCCTGTTGTTTTAAGACAGATTTATTTTTTGTAAACTTCAGTCACCTCTGCGTCTTTGGCTTTTCCTTTCTATATATACAGCTCTGCTGTGGTGCTCTTTGCCACTTTCTGTTAGTAGGAGGTTAATATCCCACAAGTAAGGATAAAATCCGTGGACTCGTCATATCGTAAAAGAAATTAATTTATCAGGTAAGCATAAATTTACTTTTTGACAGGTAAATAAAAAATACAAGGCTCTATTTCTACTTAAATGGAGTGATAGCAAAAATGCTAAAAATTCTCTGGTATTTTGGGCAAGTTCTTCTCTGAAAGTCCCAGTAGCGAAACTATTTTACAATTAATTTTACAGATTTTATCAATAAAAATGAAATCAAATGGCCATATGTAGGGCCTATCTTTTTATCAAAAAGTTGATCCACTAGCAAGAAAAACGTCTGTTGTGGCTTTTCCAATGTCTATGTAGAGTTTTTGGCAACCCAACCTCAGTGATTCGCTTCACTGGAGCATTTGAGCCTTGTGTATTTGTTCTCTAAAAAAACAAATGCAAGCTACCTGACTGGGTTGCTGGTAGCTGGAATTTCTATGCAAATATTAGATGTTAAAAATATTAAAACAAGAAACTAGGGTATAACCTAAGTACCTTCAGGTTCAGAATGGAATAATTTGGGGCAAACACTAAAAACATTTTATAAATACAGTATTGAGGTTGTTCCCGTCTCCTTTTATTGCATTCCAGTGCTGATGTGTTTGCACATGTGCAGTAACTCTCTTTTAGATACCTGCAGTGTAACCTAGGTTCCAACATGGCAGCTCCCATAATTAGAGGGAGGTGCATGAAATGTATTTAAAGGGATACTAAACCCAAATTTTTTTCTTTAATGGTTCAGACAGAGCAGCAATGTTTAGCAACTTTCTAATTTACTCCTTATATCATTGTTTCTTCGTTCTCTTCCTATCTTTATTTAAAAAGCAGAAATGTCAATCTTAAGAGCCGGCCCATTTTTGGCTCAGCACCTGGATAGGGCTTGCTGATTGGTGTCTAAATGTATCCACCAATCAGAAAGTTCTACCCAAGCACTGAACCCAAATGGGCCTTACATTTCTGCTTTTTCAAATAAAAATAGCAAAAGAACAAAGAGAAATTGATAATAAGTGTAAATTAGAAAGTTGCTTAAAATTACCTGCTCTATCTGAATCATGAAAGAAAAAATTAGGGTTTAGTATCCCTTTAATGTTTAGTGTTCTTTTTAAAGTACAGTAAACTCTTTAATACAACTTTGCAATATACTTTCCTATAATTTAATTATGGAAATTGTGGATTTTTCCAGTCCTGAATATTAAAAGAGCACATGGGCTTCATAATCTTTAACTTGCCACATATCTGTCCACTAATTTGCAGTTTGATATCTTATCACTTCTGCTGAAGCTAGATAACACAAGCCCTGTCTTCTGCAGACTCCAAATTGGCTCCTCCAAATAAGTAAAAGTGGGTAAAGCTTGAACGTTGAAAAGCAGTTGTAGCAAACAAGGTGTTAATGTATTCTAATAACATTCAGACTCTGTTGATATATTGGGGAAAACTGCAGAAAACGTAATTAAAGGTGTTTGCTGTCCCTTTAGTTGTAAACCCTATGTAGCATTTTGGAATTTACCTCTGTGCCTCCAACCTCAGGACTTTTAACAGATTTCTGATTTAGATTTGAACCATTTATTTTTTAAATTGAGATAGGACTTTTCTCCTTTTTGCTTTGGAGCATGGTGTGCCTGACTTGTGTGCCTCTCTTTGATTAGAAATGGCGGGTGCCTTTGTGGCAGTCTTTTTATTGGCCATGCTGTACGAGGGGCTGAAGATTGCGCGTGAGGCATTGCTCAGGAAGTCACAAGTCAGCATTCGCTACAACTCCATGCCTGTACCTGGACCAAATGGAACAACCTTGATGGAAACTCACAAAACTGTGGGGTAAGCTCTGTTCTCTTACATTGTTTGGGGTATTCTGTATCTTGCTATGGATTTAAAGGGGCATCAAGGTGCACTAAGAAAATGAACTTATATGTCAGAGCATTTTATAAATGCACTAATTGCTTGCGTATATCTATGTGTTTATCCTCTATAAAGAGATTAAACTGATAGCCAACGTCTGCTAAAAAGCAACAGTGCACTTCTGGGAGCTAGTTGAGCACAGCTGGTGAGCCTATGACAAGAGCCAAATGTGTTTAGCCACCAATCGCCATTTAGTACCTGAGCCTACCTAAAAATACTTTTCAACAAAGGATACCAAGAGAAAATTTGATAATAGCAGTAAATTCTTTGTTTTGTTTCGTTTGTTTTATTTAACAAACAAGTTTGCAGTTGGAAGCTGGAGTTTAAAATAACAGAGTTTTTCAAAAGAAGGAATTAAACCTAAATTGAAACTGAACTAATCCTGCTAAAATTATCATTATTTGTGTAGAGGCAGCCATTATTTTATTTTAGCAGTTTGGAGGTCTTCCGTTCTGTAGTAAAGGACTTTTTTTTTTTTTATATATAATTATTAAAGGGACACTCAAGTCAAAATAAAACTTTCATGATTCAGATAGAGCAGTAATTATAAACAAATTTCCAATTTACTTCCATTAACAAAATATGAACAGTTTTTATATTTACACTTTCTGAGTCACCAACTCCTACTGAGCATGTGCAAGAAGCCACAGAATATATGTATATTCATTTGTGATTGGCTGATGGTTGTCACATGATACAGGGGGAGTGGAAATAAACATAACTTTGAAATTTGTCAGAAACAAATCTACTACTCATTTGAAGTTCAGACTAAGTGCTATTGCATTGTCTTTTTATCATGCCTCTGTTGATTATGCAAATGTACTGTATTTACTGGTCCTTTAATTTTAAACAATTAATCTTCCAAGTCTCAATAAAAAAATTGTGGTTGTGGAGACTTAATTCTGTACACCAATAGAGCTATAGGAGTTGTCTTTATCAGCCAGTGAACAATCTGTCTCTAGATAGAAGTTAAGCATCTGTGTTTAAATAGTTTTAGCCCCTTTCTGCTGGTACTTATTTGTTACATCTGAACAAAGTTCGGATGTAAATAAATAAATACAAAATTGAAATCACGTGATCATACATGCGATTGCGTGATTTCAATGATGGAATCGGGTCTGGGGGAAGTGCCTATGATGCTAGGCACGCCCTCCAGTCCGCGGTCCCAGTTAGGAAGCCATAGCTGCTTCAGTAAAGCAGAACGGCTAGGACGTTCCATGCCATCCTAACAGCTCTAAAGCTCAGCACGGTTAGGACGGCATAGAACGACCTAACGACGTTTAGGGGTTAATAGAACATTATGTTATGAAAAAATAGTTTCATTGCAACCATTTAAATAGTAGGAGATATCTCTTTAAAATTGCAGAATTAGATTATGGACCCACGTCTGCTTTCACACAAGAGCAGGGGTTGTCAATCATCACGGTCAGATCAGTGTGGTGGTGAATCAAGTCCTCCACCTCTTAGGTGGTGGAGAGGTTATGACTGCTGCTTCTTACCTTGCAGCTGCAAGTCCACATTTTCATAATTAGAGCCCTATGTCTTTACAAGTTGGAGGAATTCTAATCCGCTGTAAACTGTATGAATCTGCTTTTCTTCTACTAATGTTTGTTCTTTATTGTTACCGTTCAGGCAGCAGATGCTGAGCCTTCCCCATGTTATACAGACGTGTTTACACATTATCCAAGTGGTGGTGAGCTACTTCCTGATGTTGGTCTTCATGACATACAACGCGTACCTGTGTATCGCTGTTGCTGCTGGAGCCGGAACTGGCTACTTCCTGTTCAGCTGGAAGAAGGCAGTTGTGGTAGACATTACAGAACACTGCCATTAACTTTACATGTGGGAGGTGTATGTGATGGACACTTAAACCTGGGTTATCATGGCCTCATAACCAAGTGGATAGTTCCTACATGTCTCCAAAAAGAAACACTGTTTGTTGTAATCTGAGCGCTTTAGTGCCTTGTTTGCCAACATATCCATAAGTGACATCCTTCAACATCATTCTAGGTACGCTAAAATGCCACTTGATGAAGTAGTCAACTAGTGTAATTCATCTCATCTACTCCACCTCCCCAAACTTTACATCAACCAATTATACTTCAAGCCTTGATGATCCGTTTGGCCCATGTAGCAAGACCAGCTTCACAGTCTCTTAATGGATATCTGCAATAGCCGTTGGGGCACTCCCTACTTCTGAGCTCTGCTTTGAAGAAAACCATTCACCAGTTGTGCTAAACCACCTTGAGGTGTGATACCCATTGGCCTTGGATATTTACTTGTGAGCACTGTGGCACAAAGGCATTGCGTTTGGTTATTGTGAAAATTCTGGAGTTATAAACAAATTAAAATTATTATCGAGCAAGGACAAAAAAAAAATAACCTTGTTCATAATCAGGAAGTGTAATCTGCTAGAAAGCAATGTGTAAGGACCGTGTCCTCAAATGAAAGATTTAACGGGTTTTACTCCCTTACTGAATATTAGGTCTTAAAAAAATATATATTCAATTTAAAATTTACATTGCAGAATTTATTTTCAACATTCTGTCCAGATTGTGGCAACAAAAATTTCCCATTTATAATGTGCTTTATAAAATAACATAAACTCCTGTTATATGTAATGCAGTTTCAAATGAGATACCAGCAACTTCCATGTAAGTAAAGAGCTATTTGTGGTTGATGAATTCCACCGATATTATTTGAACTTACAATTACCCTCCACTTAAAGGGACACTGAACCCAATTTTTTTTCTTTCGGATACAGCATGACATTTTAAGCAACTTTCTAATTTACTCCTATTATCAATTTTTCTTTGTTCTCTTGCTATCTTTATTTTAAAAGCAGGAATGTAAATCTTAGCAGCCAACCCACTTTAGGTTCAGCACCATGGATAGTGCTTACTTATTGGAGGCTTACATTTACCCACCAATAAGCAAGCATAACCCAGGTTCTCAACCAAAAATGGGCTCCTATGCATCACATTCCTGCCTTTTAAATAAAGATAGCAAGAGAACGATGAAAAATTGATAATAGGAGTAAATTAGAAAGTTGCTTAAAATTGCATTCTCTCTCTGAATTATGAAAGATAAAAATTTGGGTTTAGTGTCCCTTTAAGAAAACGGTTTTGGATATATATGTAAAATCAATGTTAATTTATAAAGCACACAATTAGTCTCAAGGAACAAAAATCCAAGTTTAAAGAGATATTCTGGTCAAAATTTAAATTCACATAGATGAATTACATCTTTGAATAGAAACATATTTGCAATATACATATACTGGCAAAAAAGGCTTCTAGTAAAAGTTATCTCTGTTTTAGTGTTAACATTCTCCTCTGCACGTGCATGTGAAGTATAGCTAGGTATTCTCAGTGCACCAGCATATTAAATAATGCAGCTGCTAAAAATGCCAGTGGGGCTTGTAATCATGTCAGCCATTAACAAATTAATTCATAACCAAATGGTACAAGCACCTTGTGCTCTATGAGTAAGCGTTGTGTTTAAAATGCTGGTGCACTGTGCATATTTAAATACACTTTTGAAACCAGCTGTAGCTTTTACTAGAAGCTTTTTTGACAATACAAAAATGCATCCATGTGGATTCCAATTTTGGCTGGAATGTCCATTTAATATAATTTTTAGTTTTAAAGATACATTCATGTAAATGCAGATTGACATTATCTGTATTTAATAATAATTCTGAACCAATAAGTGAATAGCAATTTAACCCCCAAAACGTAATATTGTTGTAAATGTAATTACTAGGACTAAAGGGAAATTCACTTTCCTATCATGCACATATGAACGAGCAATTGAGCAAGTTAAAATATTTCTATGAAAAAGGTTAAGTAAAAAGGATTAAAACTGATATTAAAACTAAGATTCAAAGCATGTAGCATTAGTAATGATGTATTACTCGCTGGCTGAGTGATACTGTCACAATTCTATTGGATGATACATGCAAAACCGCTATAAACAGAAAACTTAAAGTTTTATTCAGTACGGGAATATTAAACAAAACAAAAACAATATATGTAATACGTTTTCAAATATCCTTTTAGGTGCAACAGAAAAAAAAAGTGTTTTTATGAATAGAAGAGTTACATCCAAAATATATTGGCTTATAAATTCTATTTATTTTCACTAAGTTATCATTTACTTTTAACCCTTTGAGTGCTAAGTAATTTCCCACCTGGATTTGAGTTTTGTTTTTGTTTTTTTAATATATTTGTTTACCTTTTTTTTTTCAGACCCCCAAGACTTATACGTTGGAAAGGTTAGACGATTACCTTTCCAACAGTGGGTCTTGGGGGTCTGTAGCTGCTTAGATGCCTGAGATACAGGCTTCTAATCAGCATGCCCTCATTTCCCTATACTGTCCATTGTAATTTTTAAATAAAGTTGTGCAGTCATCACGTCATTGCGTGATGACTCAGAGCCGTCGTTAGCACTCAAAGGGTTATTATTATTTAAAGGGACATGAAACACAATTTTTTTTTCTTTTATGATTCAGTTAGAGTATATGATTTTAAACAACTTTCCAATTGACTTCTATTATCTAATTTGTTTTGTTGTTCAATCCTTTATTGAAAAGGATACTGAGGAGTTGCTGATTGGTAGCTAGCTGCACATATATGCCTTATGTTATTGGCTCACCGGATGTGCTCAGCTAGTACCCAGTAATGCATTGCTGCTGCTTTAACAAAGGATACCAAGAGAATGAAGCAAATTAGATAATAGAAGTAAATGGGAAAATTGTTTAAAATCGCTTTCTTTATCTGAATGATGAAAGAAACAAATTTTCATTTTTCATGTCCCTTTAAATAAATTCCTCCAGAAACAATCTCTCTCCCTTAACCAAACTCAAGGACTTTGTTGCTACATTGTCGTCACTCAAAAACTACACCACATTATGTAATTAAGATGATGATATTGAATAAAATTGACATGAAGATAATGATAGTTATGAATATAGATTATAGAAATCTACAGTGACAATGTTATTATTATTTTTTTTTTAATTTAAACCTTCTTTCATTTATGTATTTAGTGTAATAATGTGAAGATTTTTTTTTATAAATTTTTATTTTTCCTGTAATGAACATCAAGGAAAAAAGAAAAATCAAGCATTTTAATAAAATAATATTACAGTAAGCAGTTTCCAAATTATTTCTAAGATTTGTTGTTGCTGTTTTTTTTTTGTTCCTGCTCCTCTAGATTTTGAGAAAAATCAGCACTGCATTCTGGGACAGCTCTTCTGTATTATGGACACTTGAGCCCTGCTGTTGTGTCAGTTTTGGAAGGGTTGGAGCCACAAGTTGGTGGCTGCTGGACTTAAAGAAACACTGAACCCAATTTTTTTCTTTCGTGATTCAGATAGAGCATGACATTTTAAGCAACTTTCTAATTTACTCCTATTATCAAATTTTCTTAATTCTCTTGCTATCTTTATTTGAAATGCAAGAATGTAAGTTTAGATGCCGGCCCATTTTTGGTGAACAACTTGGGTTGTTCTTGCTGATTTGGTGGATAATCTCATCCACCAATAAAAAAGTGCTGTCCAAAGTACTAAACCAAAAAAAAAAAGGATAGATGCCTTCTTTTTCAAAGAAAGATAAGCAAGAGAATGAAGAGAAATTGATAATAGGAGTAAATTAGAAAGTTGCTTAAAATTGCATGCTCTATCTGAATCACAAAAGAAAAAAATTTGGGTTGTGTCCCTTTTAAAAGGGAAATTACGTTCTAGAATTTGTTAGAGCAAAATCATTTTTATTACTAGCGGCACTGCCATGCTATGTGTTTCAAGGGACAGTCAAGTCCAAAAAAAACCATTCATGATTCAGAGTATGTAATTTTAAACAACTTTCCAATTTACTTTTATCACCAATTTTGCTTTGTTCTCTTGGTATTCTTAGTTGAAAGCTGAACCTAGGAGGTTCATATGCTAATTTCTTAGACCTTGAAGGCCGCCACTGCATTTGATAGTTTTTCACCAATAGAGGACGTTAGTTCATGTGTTTCATATAGATAACATTGAACTCATGCACGTGAATTTACCGAGGAGTGAGCACTGATTGGCTAAAATGCAAGTCTGTCAAAATAATTGAAATAAGGGGGCTGTCTGCAGAGGCTTAGATACAAGGTAATCACAGAGGTACAAAGTGTATTAATATAACTGTGTTGGTTATGCAAAACTGGGGAATGGGTAATTTAAGGGATTATCTATCTTTTAAAACAACACAAATTCTGGTGTTGACTGTCCCTTTTAAGCCAGCTGCATTAAATTGGGTTAAACAAAGGTAAAGTACAGCCCGGGAGCTACAGAAAACTGCAGGTCCTGAGCCAAAACAATCGGCAGAGTTAGTCGTGCAACTTTGGGTATTGGCCCAATTCTGCTATAGATGAGCAGTTTTGGAGCAGTACTTTTACCGTGCGCAAAAAGAGTTAAAAACATAGGTAAACACGTAGCATCTAATGCCCCCTTTTTTAGAAAATTATGTAAAATCGTAAATGGATTGTAAATGTAAAATAGGATTGGAATGGCTATTTGCACTTTTTCCCCAAATATAAACTGATAAAAAATTTTTTTTTAATTTTTCGCAAACTTGGGTTTCTCACTGAAATCATTTACACACAACTACTGCAGGCATTACCCTCCCAAACAGCTCTCTTCCCTCCCCCAACATATTAGGTACTGGCAGACAGTCTGCCAATGCGCAGTTTAGTTTTTATTTCTTCTTTCTTTCAAATATATATATATATATATATAAACAAAAGTTCAAAAGTATATGCACTCTCACCACCGTCCTGCAGCTGCCAGGGTGCTCTTGAGGAATATATAGCAAGAAACAAAGTGAAGCACTCACTGGACTTTGGATATCAAAGTTAAATATTTATTTAGTGACGTTTCGGGACCTCAAACGTCCCTTCTTCTGACAATTCGTGTGTACAAATGAACAAACTTATAAAGGCCTGTAGGCCCCTCCCCCAATCCGGTCACCAATCACTGGAACCATATGGGTAGCCCAAACAAGTCATGAATAATGTTATAAACTGTACATAAAAATGGCCATAACAAACCAAATAGCAAATGTGCATATCAAATAGTGTAATGTAATCTTACAAACAGGTGTCTATGAAGATAAGTGTTCAGTAATCCCACAACTCTCCAATTTCCCAGCCGGTTTCTGCCCCGGGTTTGTGTTTAAATGGAACAGTCCATGTTATTAGTAGTTCCATTGGACAATTAACAATGCCGCCCATATCCAGGGTAATCTGTTGTCAGTCATTGTCATGACAACTGTGGTAAACCATCCGTGAGAACACTCCCAGTTCCAATTACATCATCCCCACATCATTCCATACACCTTAATCTGCATCATAATGGTCGATCCGGCCACTGACCCAGCCACCAAAGATCGCTCCAAATCCCAGCTCATCTCTATACTATCTAGAGCCTACACTGTAAAACCCCTAGTAATCCGATTACCCTCTCTGTCAAACTAAAGGCAACGCCGTATCGGCACCAGACGTTTCCACCCACTGCCATGGAGACAACTACTAATAACATGGACTGTTCCATTTAAACACGAAACCGGCTGGTAAATTGGAGAGTTGTGGGATCACTGAACACTTATTATCTTTATAGACACCTGGTTGTAAGATTACATTACACTATTTGTAATGCACATTTGCTATTTGGTTTGTTATGGCCATTTTTATGTACAGTTTATAACATTATTCATGACTTGTTTGGGCTACCCATATGGTTTAGCCCCTTATGGTTTGCACACGGTCTCCAGTGATTGGTGACCGGATTGGGGGAGGGGCCTACAGGCCTTTATAAGTTTGTTCATTTGTACACACTGATTGTCAGAAGAAGGGATGTTTGAGGTCCCAAAACTAAATAAATATTTCACTTTGAAATCCAAAGTCCAGTGAGTGCTTCACTTTGTTTCTTGATATATATATATATATAATAAAGAAAAGGACGCACTCCCCGGGACTTTAAAAATACAGTATTATTTAATACATAATTGGGTGACGTTTTGGGGAGACTAACCCCGTCCTCAGACCTTACAAATATAACAATAACTAAGTTAAATAGACTTACCCCTCCACCAACACTGGCGAGAAATCGGAAGTAACCATGGCGTCCCCCCGCACCACTGCGCAGGTCCGTTGGTTGCCATGGCGACCGGAACTCGCATCCTAGTGTAAAACCACAAAACAAGTTTAACACATTTGACAGACACATAATAGCAATCAACATAAATGTTAGCGATGCAGGGCCTACAGCACAAACTGCTAGCAACATATTGTAATTGTGTATTAAAGAGGGCAAACATCTGTGCGGTGAAAGGGTCATCAATCCCTATATCACATCCGTGTGAGCATCATAGGACAGTCCCTCTACTTAATAAACAATTTATATGATAGAGCCAATCTATAAAAAGGTCACTACATAGTAATATTGGTACTAATGTCTGACTTAGGAAAAAATATAAATATAATTATTACAATTGGCTAGCTGTTAACATATATACAAAAGCTTTTATAGGAAACCTTGCCAATCTAGATTTGCATTAAGACCTCTAGGAGCAAGGGTGTTCAAAGTATAAATCCACTTGGACTCCTTTTGCAAAAGAAGTTTGGCTCTGTCTCCCCCCCCTGTTGAGTCTAGGGACATGATCAATGATTACATACCTTAAGTTTGCAACCGTATGGCCAGCCAACGTAAAGTGTCTTGCGACCGGCTGGTCAGACTCCTTTTTAAGAATAGCTAGCCTAATAGCAGCTCGGTGGTTGGCCATACGGATGCGCAAGTTGTTAACAGTCTTGCCTACATAAAATAGGCCACAGGGACAATGTAATAAGTATACAATATACTCCGTTGTACATGTAACCCTATGTCTGATGGTATACTTTTTATTAGTTCGTGGGTGTACAAATTACTTGGTATTACTAAGTCCATTACAGGTGGTGCATCCAAGACATCTGTAACATCCCCATTTGGGTTGGTTCAGCCATGTTGATTTTTTATAACTATCAACTGGATCCACTTTGACCAAAGTGTCACGTATAGATCTAGACTTTCTGAAACCCACTCGTGGGGGTCCCATATTGGTAAAAGGGAGAGTGGTGTCCGTGCTCACAATATTCCAATCCCTTCGTACAGCAGCCGGAAGGTCCTTTTTGTCAACAGTATAGGTAGTCAGATAGGACATCCTATTTTCTATTGGTTGACTATTTCTTGTCATCAGGCAATCCTCCTGTTTAAGATCCCAAAACTTCTTTAATTGGGTATCTATTTGTTCTTCTCCATATCCTCTTTGTAAAAATCTGGTCCTCATCTCCGAGAGTTGTTGTTTTGCTCGTGTAGGATCACTATTATTTCTCACTACACATTTTAACTGTGATAATGGGAGTGCCTTTTTTATGGCTGGTGGATGACAACTAGTCGCTTGTAGCAGAGAGTTTCTATCCATTTCCTTACAAAATAGAGTTGTGAACAGCTGTTTCTCCTGTTTGTAGATTCTTAAATCCAAGAAATCTATTGTTTGTTCGCTGTATTGTATTTTAAATTGGAGAGTCGGTAGGACCAGATTAAGCTGTTCAAACCATAAATGTAGATCTTGTAGTGAGCCATCCCAGACAATAAACAGATCGTCAATATATCTGCGGAAGAATGTTATATTCTCATGTTGAAAAAGATTTGTAATGTGTTGTTCAAATTCTGCCATATAAAGATTGGCATATGATGGGGCCATACTCGACCCCATTGCAGTCCCAAAAAACATACGAAAGTAATTCATAGTTAGGCAGAAATGTAGAAGTTCCAGAATCCATTCCATGTCAGGTCCCACATATGGGTATCTACATAGTTGATTTCGTATGGCCTCAAGGCCTGACTGTGCGGTATCACCGTATACAGGCTAACCACATCTAAAGTGACTAGCCACTCAGTCCCTTTTAATGATGAAAGGTTCTTTAGCTCTTTTACCAGGGCCATGGAGTCAAGTAAGAAGGAGGGCATGTTTCGAATCATCGGTTGTAGCAGGGAATCCAGATATGTGGCTATTGGTTGTAATAGGGAGCCAATAGCAGATACTATTGGCCTCCCCAGAGGACGGGTTGCATGCTTATGCACTTTTGGCAACGTGTAAAACACTGGGGTCCGGACGAACTGTACCGTCAAGTATGCAAATAAATGAGAATCAATCAAACCACCAGAAGTAGCATTCTGTAGTGAAATATCTACTTGTTTTTTGAAGGTCCAAATTGGATCCCCAGGGAGCTGTCTGTAAGTAGGGGGGGTTAAGCTGTGATAATGCCTCTTGTTAGGAGTGTTTGTAGTCCAACACCACTACTGCTCCCCCTTTGTCCACTTCACAAAAGATGATTTCCTTGTTGTCACCCAGATCTTTTAGAGCTTTTCTTTCCTCCATTGATAGATTATTCATGCATTGAGCTCTGGTTTGGGAGCAAAGTTCATCCACTTGTTCAGAGAAGAGTCGGCTGTACGTTTTTATGCTTGCATTTGAGCTTGCCGGATCATATCGACCCTTAGCTCTGAATTTGGAAAACTCCATATTGATATTCCCAAAATGTTCTCTTAGTCTGAGTGATCTCTCAAATTTTTGCATATCTGGGTATGTTGTAAAAGGATAATTGTAGTCATTTGGAATAAATTATAGTCCTTTATTAAGTACCTTCAATTCCACAGGGGTGAGACTATAGGAGCTAAGATTCATTATGATGTTCTCAGTTAGAATCTCCGTTGCCTTGGGGTCTTCCTCTTGGTCCCCCCCCCTCCTGATGTGTGGCCTGCTCCCCTCAAGTTTTTTGACCGTGTCATAACTCCAGCTGTACCGCTTGGTATATCCGCAGAGGATGTTGTGGTTCCCTCAGACTCTGAGCTGTTACCAGAGGAGTCAATTGTATTCAAATTTCTCGGATTGTAGTGCCTTGGTCGGCGTGGCTGTGTATCCATTATATTCCTCCTCTTCTCAGGACTAAGTAGCCAACTCTTTTTTTCTTTGTAGTCCATCGTTACTATATGCCATTTTCTATTTTTAAATGTAGTTAATTCTTGTTGGTATTGATGGACTTGTTGTTCCAATTTTGTTAGCCAATTCTGTTTTGTCCGCTTTCAGGGAAAGTTTATGGGATTCTTCAAATTTAGTCACTTCCAATTCAGCAGCATTCATAAGTGTTCTTACCTCCTCTATCACCAAGAGGATTAAATCTAGTGAGCACTTATTAAGAATGCTGCACAATTTACCACAAACGGCAGTGTTGTTCCTACCTATTGTGGGTACAATTTTTACCCTGAACCCCCTGGGTATATACATCTTATGATGATATTCAGACAGGAAGCTGCCATGTAGTGCCAGATCTGTGCACCTTTTTTTTTACTTTAGCCATTTAAAGTACAAATGTTCTGGTTGATCCTTAGTATTCCTAACCGGCAAGGCTGCAAATCTGATGCGGTCTGCATCATCCTGGGTATAATTGAATATAGTTGCACCTGGGATATCATCCCCAACATTCATGTCTGTGTCTGTCTTTGTTAAAATATAGTGAATTCAACACCAATAAATCCTTGATACAAAATCCCCAAGTGAAGTGATGTAGTGGTCAAAAGGTATAAATATTCGGGTGCCAAGAGCCAAGTTATAAATATACAAAAAGTCCTAAGGGCTCTGCACACACTTTGAATCAAGTAATCATGCCCGGGGTGCACTCAAAATATGCACATGTAGTAAAGAAAAGGACCCACTCGCCGGGACTTGAAAAAACAGTATTATTTAATACATCATTGGGTGACGTTTCGGGGAGACAAACTAAGTTGATTGCCATGGTGACCGGAACTTGCATCCTAGTGTAAAACCACAAAACAGTCTGAGCCATCATTGTCTAAGGCGGATGCTGTTCAGGGGCCTCCTGTTCAGGCTATGTCGCAGCTTTCTCCTCAGGCGTCCCAAACCTTGTCAGCCTCACATACAGTGTCCTGCGTTTTCTCTCCTACTCCAGTTGGAGTTACTTTGCAAGATATGGCTACCCACATATCTTCAGAGGTTTCTGAGGCTTTATCTGCTTTCCCTATGCTGGAGGGGAAGCGTAAGAGGAAGGATTCAGTGAGTAAGGTTTCTGATTTAGTTGTGGCTATGTCGAATGTTTCTTCCCATAAGTCTGAGGAAGAAGATACTTCTTTGGCGTCTGAGGATGAGATCTCAGACTCTGACAGTGTAATTCCTTCTTCTAATGCTGAGGTTGTATCCTTCAGGTTTAAGCTAGAGCACCTCCGTTTGTTACTTAAGGAGGTTTTGGCTACTTTGAGTGACTCTGACCCGACGGCCATAGTGATTTCTAAGAAGTCTAGTAAGCTTAATAAGTATTTTGACGTTCCTTCCGTGATGGAAGTGTTTCCTGTTCCAGACCGTGCTTCAGAGATTATTGCACGGGAGTGGGAGAAGCCTGGGATTCCTTTTTCCCCATCTCCAATTTTTAAGAAAATGTTATCAATTTCTGAATCTATCAAGGAGTCTTGGCAGACGGTTCCCAAGGTGGAAGGAGCAATTTCCACTTTGGCTAAGAGAACCACTATTCCTATTGAGGATAGCTGTTCCTTTAAGGATCCTATGTATAAGAAGTTGGAGACGTTACTTAAAAGGATGTATGTTCACCTGGGGTTGCAATGGCAGCCTGTGGTGGGTATTGCTACCATCACCACTGCGGCAGCATATTGGTTTTATGCGTTGTCTGATTCTATTCAGACATATATTCCTCTTGAGGAGATTCAGGATAAGATCAAGGCTCTTAAGTTGACTAATTCCTTTATTACGGATGCTTCCTTACAGGTCATCAAGTTGGGAACAAAGGTTTCTGGCTTTGCTTTTCTGGCGCGCAGAGCCTTATGGTTGAAGTCCTGGTCTGCGGATGTGTCCTCTAAATCTAAGCTTTTGTCGATTCCTTACAAGGGTAAGACCTTGTTTAGGCCGAGTTTGGCTGAGATTATTTCTGATATTACGGCAGGAAAGGGACATTCTCTCCCTCAAGATAAGAGAAATAAACAGAAGGGTCGTCAGAGTAATTTTCGTTCCTTTTGAAACTTTTCTGGTAAGCCTTCCTCTTCCAAGCAAGATCAGTCTAAGTCCTCCTGGAAGTCCAATCAGTCTTGGAGCAAGGGGAAGCAATCTAAGAAGCCCGTTACTGACTCAAAGTCAGCATGAAGGGTCTGCAGACTTTCTTTTTTCGCTCAGGCTTGGGTTTGGGATGTCCCGGATCCCTGGGCAGTGGACATTGTGTCCCAGGGATTCAAGCTAGAGTTCAAGACTTTTCCTCCCAGGGGCAGGTTCCTTCTCTCCAGGTTATCTGTAGACCAGATAAAGAGAGAGGCGTTCTTACGTTGTGTTCAGGATCTTTCCGACATGGGAGTGATAGTTCCTGTTCCAGTTGAGGAGCAGGGTCTGGGATTCTATTCCAATCTGTTCGTTGTTCCCAAAAAAGAGGGAACTTTCAGACCCATTTTAGATCTCAAGTGCATAAACAAGTTTCTCAGAGTTCCGTCTTTCAAGATGGAGACTATTCGTTCCATTCTTCATTTGGTTCAGGAGGGTCAGTTCATGACCACAGTGGATTTAAAGGATGCGTATCTGCATATTCCCATCCACAGGGACTATCAGAAGTTTCTGAGGTTTGCGTTCCTAGACAGACACTTTCAGTTTGTGGCTCTTCCATTCAGTCTTGCAACAACTCCCAGAATTTTTTCAAAGGTCCTGGGAGCGATGTTGGCGGTGCTCTGGTTGCGGGGTGTTGCAGTGGCACCTTATCTGGACGACATTCTGGTTCAGGCGCCATCTTTTCAACTAGCAAACTCCCACATGGAGTTGTTGTCTTTTCTGCGCTTCCACGGATGGAAGGTGAATTTAGGAAAAAGTTCCTTGATTCCAGCTACAAGGGTGGTATTCTTGGGAACGATTATAGATTCTCTAGAAATTAAGATTTTTCTGACAAATGCAAGATGAACAAAGATCTTCAACTCATGTCTTGCACTTCAGGCCTCTCCTTGGCCGTCAGTGGCTCAGTGTATGGAGGTTATTGGTCTGATGATGTCAGTTATGGACATCATTCCATTTGCTCGGTTCCATCTCAGGCCTCTGCAGTTATGCATGCTCAGACAATGAAACTGGGATTATGCGGATCTGTCTCCAAAGATTGTTCTTGATCAGGAGACAAGAGATTCTCTTCCATGGAGGTTGTCTCAGGATCTTCTCTCCCAGGGAACCTAGTTTTGCAGACCTACCTGGGTGATTGTGACCACGGATGCCAGTCTGCTGGGATGGGGAGCTGTCTGGGGTTCTTTAAAGGCTCAGGGTCTTTGGACTCAGGAGGAATCAGTTCTTCCCATAAATATCCTAGAGCTGAGGGCAATCTTCAATGCTCTTTTGGCTTGGCCTCAGCTTCAGCCCAGTTTATCAGGCTTCAGTCAGACAATATTAACGTCAGTGGCTTACATCAATTATAAGGGAGGAACTCGGAGTTCCTTGGCCATGATAGAGGTTGCCAGGATTATTCAGTGGGCAGAGACTCACAATTGTTGTCTGTCTGTGATCCACATTCCAGGGGTGGACAATTGGGAAGCATTTTTTTTGAGCAGACATACTTTTCATCCGGGGGAGTGGGAACTTCATCCGGAGGTGTTTTCCAGCTTGATCCTCAAATGAGGACAGCCTGAGCTAGATCTCATGGCATCTCGGCAGAATGCCAAGCTGACAAGGTACGGGTCGAGGTCAAGGGATCCTCAGGCTGTACTGATAGATGCTCTTGCAGTTCCTTGTGTTTTCAGTCTAGCGTATGTTTTTCCTCCGTTCGCTCTTCTTCCACGGGTTAATGCTCGAATCAGACAGTAGAGGGCATCAGCGATTCTCAGTGCTCCAGGGTGGCCTCGCAGGATCTGGTATGCGGATCTGGTGGAGATGTCATCTTTTCCACCTTGGAGTCTTCCGTTAAGGAAGGACCTTCTTCTTCAGGGGCCCTTCCTTCATCCAAATATCGTTTCTCTGACTGACTGCTAGCTGACTGCTTGGAGATTGACAGCTTGATAGTGTCTAGGCATGGTTTTTCTGAGTCGGTCATTGAGACTATGATTCAGGCTCGTAAGCCTGTGACTAGAAAGATTTACTATAAGATATGGTATAAATATCTGTATCGGTGTGAATCCAAAGGTTTCAATTGGAGTAGAGTTCCTAGGATTTTGTCTTTTCTCCAGGAGGGTCTGGAGAAGGGTTTATCTGCAAGAGATATCCAAACCTGCTCAACGAAGTGCTCAGAGGGTCATAGGGTAACAGAATAGTTAAATGTCTATAGGCAAAGGTAAAGCATGAGAGAGGGTATGTGGATCCGGTCCCAGATAAGTTATATCCATTAAATTAATACTCGCAGGCGGCAACCTCTTTTTTTTTTTTTCTTTTCCAGTGCGTCTGCACACGCACTGATTACAAACATAACAGTCCAAGGATGGAAAAAGAAAAAGCGCTCCAAGCCTTATAGTAAAAAAATTCCAATACTTTATTCAAAAAAGTTTAAAATCATGTAAGATAAAAGCGGTCAGCACAAGAAAAAGTGCAAAAAAGGCAAAAATACAGGCGACAGAACAGGTGCTCCCAGCAAACGTTTTGTGCAGTTATGCACTTGGTCACTGCTGATTAGTTCACCTGTTCTGTCTCTATTTATAGCCTAGAATTCCAATTTCTTAAAGAAACATATCAACCTGTATTTTAAATATCAGTAAGTGAGCCTATGACAAGAAACCTAATTGTATAAGAAACTCAATGATAACTATTCACACTCCTATTATTCAGACAATATTTGAGGAATTAGCTTCAGCATCTAACTACTGTTTAGAATCCTAAGAGTCATAATAATAGCTTATATGGTAAACTAGGAGCCTATGACAAGAAACACATATATGTACAAATAGATAACAATGACATTGCTAAGTTAACATATGCTAAATACACAGTCTCACTGCATTGAGTAAGTGTACCATCCTGTATCACAAATATTAATCCATGAGCCTATGACAAGAAACCTATCATATGTATTTATAATATACTGAGTACACTTCACACGCCCTTGTCTGGACCTATACTATTTAGCATTCACACTCCTGTTGTTCAAACAAATTTGAAAAATTAGCTTTAGTATCTAACTACTATTTAGAATCCTAAGAGTCATAATCCTAACTTATGAGGCGAACAGGGAGCCTATAACAAGAAACACATATGTGTACAAATAGATAACAATGACATTGCTAGTTTAACATATGCTAAAAACAAAGTCTCACTACATTGAGTAAGCATATCAACCTGTATCACAAATGTTAATCCATGAGCTTATGACAAGAAGACGCGTTTTACAGCAACGCGTTTCTCGACCTACAGGTCGTTTCCTCAGGCTGATGAAACGACCTGTAGGTCAAGAAACGCGTTGCTGTATATATTTTAACTTTTTTATCACAATAAATATCCGAGTTTCTGACTACCTGCTCTACGTCTAACTTTGTTGTATGGTCCTGTGACCTGTCAATCACACTGCTGAGGCCGGTGAATGGATATCCTCTAGACAGCTCCCATCCTGAAGTCGCTCGTGGGTTATTGCTGATTGGCCATTGGTATCCACGTGGAGGTTCCAGATCTCTTGTCTGTCGGGCGACTAAAGGTCCCGTCCTGCTCTGTGAGGCATACGTTTATGCCGCTAATCTTGTGAGTACCCCCGATGCTGGGCTGCTGTGTTAGCTTTATTTTCACATCACTAGACGATATTGTCCCATGAGGCGCCTCTGCTTTCTGTTTCTACAGGTGTATTCCTATGACAAGAAACCTATCATATGTATTTGTAATATACTGAGAATACTTCATAAGCTGTTGTATGGGCCTATACTATTTAGCAAACAAATCTAGATCTCTTCTCATGTTTAAACCCAAAGGATGGGTTGTCTGGAGATTAAACTTCCAAAGAACCTCTCTTTTGTCTAATGTATTTTCCCTGTCACCACCCCTTCTCCAAAGAGGAACAAAATCTATTCCCTGAACAGATAAAAATGATATATCAGAGTTGTGTAGAGTCTTAAAGTGTCTGGAGACTGGTGTGTCAGAGTGATCATCCTCTATTGAGCGCAAATGCTCTAGAAATCTCTCCTTCAACGTACGTTTTGTTTTCCCTGTATACTGTTTCAGACAGATTTTGCAAGTGAGGAGATATACTACATGCGCACAGTTAATAAAATGATGCATTTTGTAATTCTTATTAGTAACTGTGGATGTAAACTCTTCTCCATCACTCACAAAATCACATGTGGTGCATATCGGTCGTCTACATTTATAAAAGCCTTTCCTCTTTTGTAACCAACATGTTGATTTCTTGGGTTTCAAATTAGAGGGTGAAAGGAAATTAGCTAAAGTTTTTCCTCTTTTAGGTACAAAATCACAACCCTCCTTAAAGGGACAGTCAAGTCCAAAAAAAACTTTCATGATTTAAATAGGGCATGCAATTTTAAACAACTTCCCAATTTACTTTTATCACCAATTTTGCTTTGTTCTCTTGGTATTCTTAGTTGAAAGCTAAAACTAGGAGGTTCATATGCTAATTTCTTAGACCTGGAAGACTGCCTCTAATCTGAATGCATTTTGACCACTAGAGGGCATTAGTTCACATGTTTCATATAGATAACATTGAGCTCATGCACGTAAAGTGACCTAGGACTGAGCACTGATTGGCTAAACTGCATGTCTGTCAAAAGAACTGAAATAAGGGGGCAGTCAGCAGAAGCTTAGATACAAGATAATTACAGAGGTAAAAAGTGTATTATTATAACTGTGTTGGTTGTGCAAAACTGGGGAACGGGTAATAATAAAGGGATTATCTTTCTTTATAAACAACAAAAATTCTGGTGTTGACTGTCCCTTTAAGAATTTCTTTCAGAATCGGGTCAGAGTGAAGAATGGGTATTGATTCTTTAATGATATTACATATCCTATATTATAAAAGACAAGTGTTTGTCTGAAGCCGTCATGCGCAGTACAGACAAACACTTGGCCTTAGATTCTATTCTCGCGCACCTCGGCATAGCTGACAGATTGGGAGCGCGAGGTACACAGCATACAAGCAGCTGTGAGATAGGGAGCGCGAGCTACTCAACAGCTGTGAGGTCTGCTGCGTGAGAAGCGGCAACTCGCTCCCCAGACCTCACAGCTGTTTGTGGCCGACGGGAGCGTCGCGAGGGGCGTGGCCGGGCGGGGGTCCCGCGAAGACAGAGAGGGAGCAGGAGGGGGGGGCAGAGAGCCAAAGAGAAGGGGGGGAGCAGAGAGCCAAAGAGAAGGGGGGGGGGGGCAGAGAGCCAAAGAGAAGGGGGGGGGGGCAGAGAGCCAAAGAGAAGGGGGGGGGACAGAGAGCCAAAGAGAAGGGGGGGGGCAGAGAGCCAAAGAGAAGGGGGGGGGGCAGAGAGCCAAAGAGAAGGGGGGGCAGAGATCCAAAGAGAAGGGGGGGGGGCAGAGAGCCAAAGAGAAGGGGGGGGGGGGCAGAGAGCCAAAGAGAAGGGGGGGGGAGAGAGAGCCAAAGAGAAGGGGGGGGCAGAGAGCCAAAGAGAAGGGGGGGGGGCAGAGAGCCAAAGAGAAGGGGGGGGGGGGAGAGAGAGCCAAAGAGAAGGGGGGGGAGAGAGAGCCAAAGAGAAGGGGGGGAAGAGAGCCAAAGAGAAGGGGGGGGAGAGCCAAAGAGGGGGGAGAGAGAGAGCCAAAGAGGAAAAAGAGCCAAAAAGGAGAGAGAGCCAAAGAGGGGGGAGAGAGAGCCAAAGAAGGGGGAGAGAGCCAAAGAGGGGGGGGGGGGAGAGCCAAAGGCGGGGGAGAGAGCTAAAGGGGGGGGAGAGAGCTAAAGGGGGGGGAGAGAGAGAGCCAAAGAGGAAAGAGAGCCAAAGAGAGAGACAAAGAGGGGGGAGAGAGAGCCAAAGAGGGGGGGCAGAGCGAAAGAGGGGGGAGAGCCAAAGAGGGGGGGAGAGCGCCAAAGAGGGGGGGAGAGAACAAAAGAGGGGGGAGAGAGCCAAAGAGGGGAGGGGAGAGCAAAAGAGGGGGGGGGGAGAGCCAAAGAGGGGGGGAGCCAAAGGGGAGAGGGGAGCCAAAGGGGAGGGGAGAGCCAAAGAGGGGGGAGAGAGAGAGCCAAAGAGGAGAGAGAGCCAAAGAGGGGGGAGAGAGAGCCAAAGAGGGGGGAGAGAGAGCCAAAGGGGGGGGGGAGCCAAAGAGGGGAGGGGGGGAGCCAAAGAGGGGAGAGAGAGAGCCAAAGAGGAGAGAGAGCAAAAGAGGGGAGAGAGCCAAAGAGGGGGGGGGGGAGCCAAAGAGGGGGGGGAGCCAAAGAGGGGGGGGAGAGCCAAAGGGGGGGGGAGAGCCAAAGAGGGGGGAGAGAGAGAGCAAAAGAAAGGATGGAGAGAGCCAAAGAGGGGAGAGAGAGAGCAAAAGAGGGGAGAGAGAGAGCAAAAGAGGGGAGAGAGAGAACAAAGGAGAGGGGGGAGAGAAAGCAAAAGAGAGGGGGGAAAGAAAGCAAAAGAGAGGGGGGAGAGAGCAAGGGGTGGGACCGCTGTTCTGAAAAAAATGGCCCGTGTACACGGGCTTTAGTACTAGTTTTGTTATATTCCTTACTATATGTAGTAATGAATTTAATTTTATGATTAGTCAATTCCCCTTTTCGTTTGTTTTTATATTTAAGCAAGTCTTGTCTCGGGATAAGATCTGCACTTTGTTTTGTGTCATTCAAAGTTTTTTTAGTGTACCCTCTGTCAAGTAATCTCTCTGTTGTTTCCTGAGCATTCCTCTGATATTCTGCATTGGTTGTGCAATTTCTCTTAATTCTGGTATATTCACCCTTTGTAATACCATTGACTACATGTCTGGGGTGACAAGAGTCATACTTGAGAACTGTATTTCCAGCTCTTAACTTTCTATACATGGTGGTCTCAATAGTATGATGATCTGTGCTGATTAATGTTATGTCTAGAAAATTGATCTGTTTGTTATTTTGTTCACTAGTGAAAGTTAGATCACAATTATTCTGATTAAGATATTTACAAAAGCCAGCTGCTTCCTCCTCATCTCCATCAAATACAAACAAAAGATCATCAATATATCTATAACATTGGATGATCTTGTCCCTATAAGGATTTCTATATCCAAAGACGTGGGACAGCTCCCACCAACCCATAAAAAGGTTGGCGTAGGAGGGGGCAAATTTCGCCCCCATCGCCGTCCCACGTCTCTGGAGATAGAAACCATTCTGAAACAGAAAGAAATTGTGGCTCAAGAGATATTCTATAGCTCTTAATATAAAGACCTTAGTGGGTGATGTGAAATTAGTATGTTTTTCCAAGAAAAATTCAACAGCCGTTATACCCTTCGTATACTGTATGGTACTGTACAGGGAGGAAACATCTGCTGAGATTAATCTATAGGTAGTTTTCCACTGCAAGCCTTGAATTTTATTTAACAGGGCCGTAGTATCCTGTATGTAGCTAGGTAACTCCCTAACCAGAGGTTGGAGAAAAGAATCTATTAGCTCTGACAAGGGGTCATTCAAAGAATCTATTCCAGCTATGATTGGTCTACCTTGTGGGGATTTTATATTCTTGTGTGTCTTTGGAAGATAGTGAAACACAGGAATGACCGGCATTTGTGGAACAATTTTCTCTTTTATGGTTTTGTTAATGATATTATTATGCCTTGCATAAAGAACCAAATTGGTCAGTTCATTCCTGTATTTCACTGTAGGATTCTCCTTAAGGTTAATGTATACAGCTCTATCACTCAGTTGCCTCAAGGACTCAGCAATGTAGTCCTCCTTATTCAGGACCACCACATTGCCCCCCTTGTCAGAATGCCTGATGACTAAATTGTCATCAGCTGCCAATGTTTTTAATGTCTCTCTTTCTCTAATGGTAAAATTAGTGTGACTTATTGCTTTTCTGTTGTGTCTGTATTTGTCTGAGTTTTTCTTCTATAGTTTTCTGAAAAATATCCAACACCTTTGGCCTAGTGTGTATAGGGTAAAAATGGCTTTTATTCTTAATATGTCTCAGAGAAATGTCTGATTCCTGAATTAGCCCTTGTGTGTTAATTTCCCCCTCCTGTTGTAACTGTTCTAAATCAACTACACAAATCTGAAAACTCTCTTAGTCTCATTACCTCAGTATCTCCAGTATTTACAGAACTGTTTAAGTCTTGTTCCTGATTCTCATCTGATCCAAAATAATGTTTGCGCAGTGTGATCTTGAGTACAAACCTGTTTATATCTAATATAGTTTCAAAAATATTGAAATGATTGTCAGGAACAAAATTTCAACCCTTAGAAAGCACTTGTATCTCAATATAATTGAGTTTCTTAACAGACAAATTAATGACATCCTTATTTAAGCATATTTCTTCTGGACATTCTGTGAGCGGGTTGAGTATGTCCTGTATGTCATGCCTCTCCTGGAAATCACATCCCCTCTCTTTTGCATCTCCCTTCTTGTTGTATTTGACCCTTCTTCTTCTTTTTCCCCTTCTGCCTCTGTTTTTTTTTCTTGTTGATGGTACAATCAAGCGCATCTCGTTTTTTGAGGCTGTGTTGTTAGCTACTTCTTCATTTGACTGACTCTCTGTTGCTAGGGATAAAACATATGAATCTTCTCCTATTTCCCCTTCTGAAGAATCGTATTCATATTCAGTATCTGAGAATGTGACTACTTTCCCTTTCTTATTGGAGTTAATGTGTTTGTTCTTATTAAATCTCCTTTTAAATCTAGGTTTGGATAGGTCATCTTGACTCCAACGATATACTTGTTTTTGATCGTAATCTTTTTTATCCCTTAACATCTTCCTTGATTTAAATTGCCATAACTCTTGTTTAAAGGCAATCATATTCTTTTCAAACTGTTGGTCATATTTCCTAAAATTATCATTGTACTGATGACCCCTCAGTTTATTCTGTAGCTCTTTCAATTCTAACATAATGTCTTTCCTTTGTTCTCTTTTATACTGTACCAATAAATCCATGAGGGCAAAGGAACATGTGTCTAATATTGTATTCCACTTATTGATAAAATCAAGGTTGTTAACTGCAAATGATGGAAACTTGCGTATCCGTAACCCTCTAGGGATACGTTTCTCATGGATGTACAATATTAAAATTATCTGCAAGTACCTTGAAGGGTCAAATTTCTGCTTTATCTATTTTGTTGCACAAACGTCTGGCGGATGTGCCAGATGTTCATTCTTTTTGTCAGGCCCTGGTTAGAATCCGGCCTATGTTTAAGTTTGCTACTCCTCCTTGGAGTCTTAATTTGGTTCTTAGAGTTCTTCAACAGGCTCCGTTTGAGCCTATGCATTCTTTGGATATTAAAATGGTATCCTGGAAGGTTTTGTTTTTGGTTGCTATCTCTTCGTCTCTAAGAGTTTCGGAGCTTTCAGCGTTGCAGTGTGAATCTCCTTTCGTTATTTTTCATTCTGATAAGGTAATACTGCCTTAGGTTTCCTTCCCAAGGTGATTTCGGATAGGAATATTAATTAAGAGATTGTTGTTCCTTCCTTGTGTCCTAACCCTTCTTCTCATAAGAAGCGTTTGTTGCACAACCTGGATGTAGTGCATGCTTCAAAGTTTTATTTGCAGGCGACCAAGGATTTTCTCCAGTCTTCTTATTTATTTTTTCTGGGAAGCGTAAGGGTCAGAAAGCTACGGCTACTTCTCTTTCTTTTTGGTTGAGGAGTGTTATTCGCTTGGCGTATGAGACTGCTGGACAGCAGCCTCCTGAGAAAATCACGGCTCATTCCACAAGGGCTGTTTCCTCTTCTTCTTGGGCCTTCAAAAATGGAGCTTCTGTGGAACAGATTTGCAAGGCTGCCACTTGGTCATCTTTAAACAATTATTTCAAAATTTTACAAATTTGACACTTTTGCTTCGGCTGAGGCTTCTTTTGGGAGAAAGGTTATTCAAGCAGTGGTGCCTTCTGTTTAGGTTTACTGTCTTGTACCTCCCTTATCATCCGTGTACTCTGGATTGGGTATTAGTTCCCAACAGTAATTATGATGATCTGTAGACTCACTGTGTCAAGAAAGAAATACATTTATCAGGTAAGAATAAATTTTCTTTTTTTTTCTTTCACGTGTCATTAGGAAGAAAAGAAAATGTATGCTTACCTGATAAATTTATTTCTTTCTTGACATGGTGAGTCCATGGCCCGCCCTGTATTTTTCAGACAGTTTATTTTTCTATAAACCTCTGGCACCTCTGCACCTTATATTACTTCCTTTCTCCTTTCCCTTTGGTCGAATGACTGGGGATTGTGGGTAGGGGAGTGCTTTGCTGTGGTGCTCTTTGCCTCCTCCTGCTGGTCAGGAGTGATATTCCCAACAGTAATTATGATGATCCGTGGACTCACCGTGTCAAGAAAGAAAGAAATTTATCAGGTAAGCATAAATTTTCTTTTCTTCCTAATGACACGTGAAAAAAAAAAAAAAAGAAAATTTTTTTTCTTTCCCGATTCAGAGAGCATGTGATTTTAAACAGATTTCTATTATCTAATTTGTTTTGTTCTATTGATATCCTTTGTTGAAAAGAATACCTAGGTAGACTCAAGAGCTGAAGTTCAATAAGAGGTGGCGATTCCACCTCTAGAGGTGCGCTAGATGTCACACAGTCCGGGTCCTGAAAGGTTAACTAAAGCGGAAGATGATGCAGGCTGCTCTCCCAAATGTACAACGATGACAGTGAGAAACTTCCTAGAATGGAAACAAAGAGGCGCCAATCGGATGATATCGTTTGGACAAACAGGCGTGACAGCACACAGCTCACGGTAAGAGAACTACTCATAAGCGGAGCGGCACTACAGGTGCCAAACACAGCAGACCGGGACCTATTCGTCGCCCGGCAGACAAACACTCAGCTCGATACTCCGGGCAGTCACGAGGGATCCTTCCACCAATCCAAAGAGGGATTGACTCCACACCTTCGTCCGGAACCGAACAACCAATCAGCGGTCAGCTGGAACACACACCTTCCACAGTGACGATACTCTGTTGGCGTTTTGGAAAAGGACAAAGCGGCAAAGTACGCCAAAATATCCAAAAATAAGCAGGAAGGACTTGGAAAGGACTCCAAAGGGCACCAAATCTAAAAAGCTTATTAGCACCTCTCTTCCTGACTTGGTGCATTGTGGGGCTCTCTCTTTCATGATTCAGATACAGCAGGCAATTTTAAGCAACTTTCTAATTTACTCCTATTATCATTTTTTCTTATTTCTTTATTGTAGATAAAACAATTATTATTTGAGGGAGATTTTTTTAGTAAGCACGTGCAAATTTAACATATCTAGGTATGCTCCATGCACCAGTATTTTAAACAGTGTGTCTGCTTAAAGGGACAGTCAAGTCCAAAATAAACTTTCATGATTCAGATAGGGCATGTCATTTTAAACAACTTTCCAATTTACTTTTATCACCAATTTTGCTTTGTTCTCTTGGTATTCTTAGTTGAAAGATAAACCTAGGAGGCTCATATGCTAATTTCTTAGACCTTGAAGACTGCCTTGAATACATTTTGACCACTATAGGGCGCTAGTTCATGTGTTTCATATAGATAACATTGAGCTCACGCACATGAAATTACCCTGGCGTTAGCACTGATTGTCTAAAATGCAAGTCTGTCAAAAGTAGAGAAATAAGGGGGCAGTCTACAGAGGCTTAGATGCAAGGTAATCACATAATAAAGTATATTAATATAACAGTGTTGGTTATGGAAAATGTGTAATAAAGGGATTATCTATCTTTTTTAGAAAAAAAAAAAAAATCTGATGTTGACTGTTCCTAGTATATTGCACTGACAATATCCACTTGACTACAGAGACAGACAATATTGATATAGAGGTACCTGCACAACATTCTAGGGACCCCTAGTGGTAACATTATAAACTGCAGCATTGAAGCTTTCTCTGCAGAGATGAAAAATGTACTTCCTCAAAAAAGTTAAAAGGGACAATTTACCCCAAAAGCTTACTCACTTTAAAGCACTGGTTTTCAAACCTCTGCTCAGGCCTCCCCAATCAGTCAAGGTTTTCTATATAACCTTGGATGAGAGCAGGTAAAATAGCCGTGTTTACTAATCAGCTGATTATTTCACCTGTGCTCCAGTTCAGATATCCACAAACTGTGGCCTGTTAGGGAGACTGAGGACAGATCTGAAAACCAGGGCTTTAAAGTGATGCAGCATATATGTAAAAAACAGACTACAAAATATCACCTGAACATTTCTATGTAAAAAAAGGAAGAAACCTGCCCAGGTGCTGAACCAAAAATGGAACGGCTCCTAAGCTTACATTCTTGTGTTTTCAAATACAGGTACCAAGAGAACAAAGAAAAAATGATAATAGGAGTAAATTAGAAAGTTGCTTAAAATTGCCTGCTCTTAATTTTGACTAGACTATCCCTTTAGAACAAACGAAAGACCAGACAGGACTACAAGGCACTTACGTGAAAACAATATATGTGCTTTATTGGAAATCCTTAAAATCATCCATAACAGAGCCTGACAGCTCCAAGACAAAGTGTCTTACGCGTTTCGACTCAGGTTAGCCTTACTCATAGACATAACTATGACCCGGAACTACCAGCTTAAATTAGCTGGTGCTCAGGGTCATAGAATTAATGCAGCTGTCAGTATTAATTAAACATCACAATACTGATACCGGGCATAGAATAAAAGATTCATTATTACAACACTCTCTGTGTAGACAATTAAATTGAATGTAACAAGTTAAACAGTATGAGCAGGTACAATTATAAATGTATACATATGTGTAAACAGCATTTTAACATTACCACTAACCTATATTGGCACCAAAATTAGCGTCACTGGAAGTGCTAAATCAGTAAGCTGGCGTGATATAGGTCTAGGCGAACATTGATAAACTTAGGTCCAATATGTTACTCATTTATGGGCTTTGGCTGGAATAAAAGCATATAGTGAATTAGTGGTTTAAATGACAAGCATCTTGTGCACATATTGTAAAAATAGCAGCTAATAGGCTTGCAGCGGGTAATCTAACATTGTGCTAACTACTGGGGGTAAATAAGTACTACTATTAAATAAATCCCTGAATGTTGGTTAGCGCTAATTATTGACAACCATGGATTAGGGTTTTGCAAGCATCAACATATATGTTTAACTAGTTACTTTGGGCAGGCATGTTGGTCCGATTGTCCTTATCTGCCATCAAAATCTATGTTTCTATATTTGTGATTCTATTGGCTCTTCCAAATAAGGCAAGAGGTGGGAGGAGCTTTGCTACTACAAGAAACAATTGCAGCAAAACAAGAAGGTAACGCATTCAAAAAATATCACACCTAGTAAGTTAATTTACTGCAGGACTGTAGAACATTTTTGCAATTACAATGTGTTTATAGTCCCTTTAAAATCAGTTCCAGATTGGCACTACTAGCGAAAGAGCTAAACATACAAGCTTTACCAATCAGAGGTGACATATGTACACCAATCACCAGCCATATTCAACTCAGGAACATCAGTGCCCCAGAGTATTCTGTGATCCGAGATGTCAGTGCAGAAAAGACACATGTAGGAACAGTTAGCACAACTTTTCCTTAAAGGAACAGTCAAGTCAAAATTAAACTTTCATGATTCAGATAGGGCATGTAATTTTAAACAACTTTCCAATGTACTTTTATCCTCAAATTTGCTTTGTTCTCTTGGTATTCTTTGTTGAAACTAAACCTAGGTAGGCCAATTTCTAAGCCCTTGAAGGTCGCCTCTTATCTCAGTGCATTTTGACAGTTTTTCACAGCTGGACAGCGCTAGTTCATGTATGCCGTTTACTCACGTGGAGTTCTTTATGAGTCAGCACTGATTGGCTAAAATGCAAGTCTGTCAAAAGAACTGAAATAAGGAGGCAGTCAGAAGGAGGCTTAGATACAAGGTAATTACAGAGGTAAAAAGTGTATAATTATAACTGTGTTGGTTATGCAAAACTGGGCAATGGGTAATAAAGGGTTTATCAATATTTTTAAACAATAACAATTCTGGAGTAGACTGTCCCTTAATGCCATTAGAACATTGTATTCTGTCCGAATTTTGCTAGGCTTTGACGCCGAAGGACAGAAAACAACGTCGTAACCGCTTGGCTTTCCTGAAGCCACTGGTACTTCCCTGATGGGATCACGGTCTGGAGGGCGTGCCTAGCATCATAGGGATGCCCCACTGACGCGATCCAATCATTGAAATCTCGTGATCACGTGCATGATCGCAAGTTTTCAATGTGTTTACATCGGAACAGTTGTTCCGATGTAGACAAGTTAACCCTGGCACGAAAGGGTTAAACACAGTGCAACCAGAGTGAAGCACTGATGGAAGAGAACAGTCATATACAGAGCAGCGTTGCAAAGCTATTGCATTCATTGATGACTAGATTTCAGGGATTTTTTCAGCCCCACACCCCTAGCCTTTCCTGTTCTGCAAAGTTTATTACTATATTTTTACCTTATAATTATGTGATGTCAGACCATGAGCATAGGAAACAAATTTATTCAAAAGACATTTTAAAAACTTAACCAAATTTCTCTGCAGCTAATTTTTAATACAATTTTAAACTGCAGCAAAATATTGCTTTTTTCTGCAGCTGATCAACACATTGCTATTAAGCTGGTACTTTAAAGTGAAGATAAACTTTGATGAATGAAAGCACGTTTTTTTTTTTTTTTTTTTAAATACTATTAAAAACAGGGGCACTTTCATTCATCAAAGTTTAGAAGGCAGCCGTTTTGATTAAAAACTTACCTTTGTTCTTCTCACAGCCAGAGCAGCTTCCCCCACCCGGAGATCCTCTCTTCACAAGACATCAATGACTAATCCAGCTTCCTCCAATCACGGAATGGCCTCAGGCAATGACTACCCTGGGGGGGGGGGAGGCCATGATTGGAGGAAGCCAGATTAGTCATTGATGACATGTGAAGAGAGGATCTCCGGGTGGGGGAAGCTGCTCTGGCTGTGCAAAGAAGAGAGTTTTTAATCAAAACGGCTGCCTTCTAAACTTTGATGCATGAAAGTGCCCCTGTTTTTAATAGTATTTTTAAAAATAAAAAAAAACGTGCTTTCATTCATCAAAGTTTATCTTCACTTTAATGTAATTGCTTAATTTAAAATTTCATTTCATTTCAAAATGACCAACAGAAAATTTTCCCTAAAAAAAAAATATTGAAAAACAAAGTTGGGCCCCTGGAATCAATTGCTCAGAGGTTTATAAGGAACATTTCCATATCTCTAAATTTCTATAAACAAAAAAGTTTTATTAAAAACAAACTATACATTTAAATTACTCAGATAAAACGGAGAAACAGATTTTTCTTGACGGTCCTGTGTGTAATAATTCTATCCCACTAAATTAAAGGGACAGGAAAACCAAACTTTTTCTTTCATGATTCAGATAGAGCATACCATTTTAAACAACATTCCAATTTACTTCTATTATCTAATTTGCTTCATTCTTCAGATATCATTTGTTGAAGAAATAGCAATGCACATGGGTGAGCCAATCACACAAGGCATCTATTAGCAGCCACCAATCAGCAGCTACCGGTCCTATTTAGATATGATTTTCAACACAGGATATCAAGAGAATGAAGCAAATTAGATCATATAAGTAAATTGGAAAGTTGTTTAAAATGGCATGCTCTTGCTAAATCGGGAAAGAACAATATGGGCTTCATGTCCCTTTAATAATTTTTTCCCCCTCAAAAAGAACACAAACTCCACCCCAACCAAGGAAGTACTGATACTTGCACACAAAATAAATCTGTTATTTTTTATTACAAACTGCTATATTACACATGGTATAAAAAGTGCTGAGATTTTAACTACATTCACAGATGCTAAACCTAAATATTTAATAAGCAGAAAACCCACACTCTGGTAACAGTCATTTTCAACAAGTTCCCTCTCAAAATTCAAAGTTCCCAAACTGTGTTGTGTGGCTGTTGGGTTTTGGCTGTGGTTTGTACCCAATCCGATCATGGATGGTCTGTTCTCGACTTTTGGGGTCAGTGCTGAGAGAAACGGCGGCATCGGCTTCAATAGACGATAAATCTACCTCTTCGCGCTGCTTCTTTCGACACTGCATACAGAGTGAAACAAATCAGTAACTGAAAAAAGCAATGACTTGTGCTAATGAGGGCCCTAGTATTAAATTTACATCTGTGGGAGAACACAATCTTTTAATCCAATACATTTATTACTCTATTTAAGTATTGTGATTCCCATCATAGGCAAATCATCTATTCATAATGTCTCTCATTCATCAATGGATCGGTTAAACGCGTGACATCTCAACACTACTCCACTGAAATTAACCAAAAACATTATGCAGTTCAAAAGGCCACTAATTTCTGCTTCAAAATTAAATATAGGTGTACCTCTTTAATTGCGCTCGCAGATATTGCTTTTTCTAAATTTAAGTTTTGTCTCTATCCTGTGTTAAGCAAGTCTATCAGCGCCATTTTTCGAACATATAAACACATAAATATACATGTATACGCACCATCAGCAAAAAGGATTATGACTCACTGAAGGCTCAGATGATTTTTTAGCAATAAAGTATTTTTGAATTAAGGTCCGTACATTGTTTTTTTTTTTTTTTAGACATAATGCTATTGCACATTTAATAGATTACAGTATAGTGTAAATATAACTTTTATATGCACTGGGGAACAAACTAATGAATGTGGCTCACTTTATTGCTATATTCGATTTATTACAGTGTTCTGGAACCACACCCCCGAGGTACGCCTGTATATTGCCAAAGGTAATGATTTGCCCTCTTTTGGAACGTCAAATCTCTCCTCTATTACTGTATAGTCCTAATTACTGCTTATACCGCCCCCCCCCTTCATCCTGCTAGCAAATTTACAGTTTTACATTTTACGGTTGGCAAAGCAGGTGTTTCATCAAATTACAATTTGTACCGCCCACCCACAATATGCAAACTCAGCTTCTATGGATCTAAATAGTAAACAGTGACACAAAGCTTAACTTGTTGAAGGCAGCCGCACAGCGTTAGCAGACTTGCAGGCGAGTGCTCTGATATTCTACTTTATAGTGATAGAGGAAAACAAACAAACAAAAACTGTAAAAAGGAAGAGGATGAAGGGGGGGGGGGTATGCTGGAACAAGGGTCATAAACCCATAACAGAGGAAGTGAGGTCCTGGACTGAGACAGATCATTGCCTTTAGCAATATATATGACTAGTGTGCTATTTAATGTAAGTCATGAATGATGTAATATTTAATTGGCCAAATGTAAGCAAAAAAAATAAAGTATTAAAAGCATCTATTTAATCAATCAATCAATCCTTTATAACAATATTTTTCATTACTCTATGTTATACACTTAATACACACAGGGATTCCCTTAAGGGACACTTAACACATGAAAAAAATATATATTAAAACTAACATTTTCTTATTCATAAAAGTCAGGTAATCACTGCTGCTTATTTTATCTGTTCGGCTTACCCCAAAGTGTTGAAAAAATAGTTTGGAAGCAGAGTGTTAATAAGGTGCTTGATTCTGCTATGTATGGTGCCATATTGTAACGTACGTTACAGTGGGGCACAGCAGTCACGTGATGTTTGATGCAGTCACGTGACACACACGGCATATTTTTCTATAGTGTATGTTTATCACAGCTGCAGCACTTGCCCACTGTTATGCAGAGCTTGTGCTGCAGTTTATGTTGAGAATCTTTTACTTAAATACCATATTTTATAAACATCGTTTTCAATGTAAAAAGTTTATTGCTCAGTCTTTACAACACTTTTTAAGGTTCCTTATCTGTGTCAGTGCACGGCTCCAGGCAGGGTTATAAATCGAAGCAAACTCCGGTCCGGGAAAGAGGGGGGAGAAAGAGAAAGGCTCTGTTGAAGAGCAGGCTGAAGAACTAATGCAGCATATACTTAGGGGTAGATTTATCAAAGCAATTTGCATGAAATTGTGGGCAAAATAACGCATACGCACCAATCGCCAAATTTATGAAAGCAATCTGCGCCTATAATAGCGTGAATCTGAAAGAAACTTCTTCGTTCTCCGCTTGCATTCTCCTAGGCACAGGGACGTGCTCCCGAGTGCACCAATATACATTAGTAATAGGCATAATTTCACAGCCCGACCTATATTGATTTTTATGATCTTAAATTACCAACATATGGCAAAAACAGCACAGAAACATTATATAATATAAATATAATATAAATAGATTCCTAAAAAAAAGCTTTTTTCATAATCAAGACATGGTGGCGTAAATATTTATAGGGATGTACTGTGATAAATAGGGAGTAAATGCTTTTTCCGACAGGCGAAATTTATCATTATTACACCCCAGCTCGCCTTTTACTAAACACGCAAAATTACATCTATTTTTTTTTTTTATAAATTCAGGCATGATAGATGTAGCTCTATTAAAGGGACACTGAACCAAATTTTTTTTTCTTTTGTGATTCAGATAGAGCATGCAATTTTAAGCAACTTTCTAATTTACTCCTATTATCATTTTTTCTTCGTTCTCTTGCTATCTTTATTTGAAAAAGAAGGCATCTAAGCTAAGGAGCCAGACACTTTTTTTGGTTCAGAACCTTGGACAGCACTTGTTTATTGGTGGGTGAATTTATCCACCAATCAGCAAGAACCCAGGTTGTTCACCAAAAATCTAAACTTACATTCTTGCATTTCAAATAAAGATACCAAGAGAATGAAGAAAATTTGATAATAGGAGTAAATTAGAAAGTTGCTTAAAAATGCTCCTCTATCTGAATCATGAAAGAAAAAAATTGGGTTCAGTGTCCTTTTAAATAAATGTGATCTGCTGGCTTATAAACTATATAAACTATAATAAGGGCATATTGACACAAACTATTTAATTTAGTAACTAAATGTTCCAAGGCACTAAACAACACATTTAAAAAAGGACCCAACTTGTTCTAAAGTGATTGTCCTTTTATGGAATCTGACAGTGACTTTTGCTGATCACACAAGCTCACCTCCAGGTCTTTTTTAATGCTCTCAAATTCTTCTATATCATCTAGTTTTAGCTCCAGACGAGTGGGCTTTCTGCGCAGCATCTTGTGCACCTAATCCGTTCAAGAGTTAACCTTCAGCTGTTTATTAAGTGGATAAAAAGAAAGTTATAGGGTTAATAAGTGATGTATACAAGGAAAAACTACACATAGCCTGAAAACCTACTGGTAACCCCATTAATCTGCTCTGTTTTATGGTATTACCCAAAGGAATTTTGCTCACAACCCAATGTTCAGTGCTGGTTCTAATGATTGAGTAGAAATTTGCAGATTAATTGTGATTTGTTAAAACAAAAAAAGGAACATTAGCACATTTATTTGTTTCACCTGCAAAGTGCATTGCAATAGTATTTTGTAGCTGCACCGTTACATCATTAAATTTACTTTTTAAAGTGATGGTAAATTCTAGAATATAAGAAACGCTAAGATTTACCATCACTAAAAATAAAGTGGAGTTTAAGTGATCACATATGTAAAAAGGGTTCTAAACTCACCCTTTCTGTGCCGTTCCACATTGTTACACTCGGCTGCTCCGGCCGCCCACGGCACATCAGTGTCCATCAATGAGGTGACATTTGCACCTCTAAACCAGTAGCCGTGTGTGTCAACTGACGGGTTGGCTATTGGTTTAAAGGTGCGTCACCTCATTGGTAGAATACCGATGTGCCATGGGCGGCCGGAGCTGATGAGTTTAGCGATGTGCGGCGGCATATTCAGGGTGAGTTTAGCATATATTTTTTTTTACATATTTGATCACTTAAACTCCACTTTATTTTTGGTGATGGTAAATCTGGGCGTTTGTTAAATGCTCGGATAAGCCATCATTTTAAGTCATTTTAAATCCTCCATAAAATGTTTTTTGTTTAGCATATCAAAAACACTATTGCAATGCACATATATTATTTATATTGTCTGTCTGCTACTTTTGTAATATACAGTGGCAAACTGAGCTCTTATCCCCACCATGGTACTTGAAGGTAAATTTATCAAGATGCAGACAGATATGCTCTAAAAGCAGAGAACCTGTCCGTCCAAAATTGCCACTTGTGATGCTTCATCGCTCTGCGGAATATAAGATTGCACAAGAGCTTTCTTGTGCAATCCCACCCTCTGGTCTCGCACAACCAGTTGCGCAAAAGCATGGTCGGTCAATCACCCTAAATGGGTGGAGTTCTCTGTGATTCATCTCTGCCGCCAGAGAAACAGGAACTGCTTCTTAAATTTGTAGCTGCAGGCTCACCCATGTGATTCTGCCAGGGCTGGCTTAAGATATTGTGTGGCCTGGGTTTGAGAACACAATGATGCCCCTCCCCAGTAGTAGCATTATTGATTAGCATATGAACCTACTAGCCTGGTCAGTGACCTTACTAAGCCTGCCTACCTGCAACCAATGTTATGCACAATTGCGCAATAAGTGGGATGGAAAATAGGGAAGAGATGCCCTTGTCCCACCTTGAATGTCGCCATTGACCAGTTCTGTGTCTTTGTGCATGATGAGGTTATGCTGCTGGCAGCTTGTGACTTCCCCCACAGAGACAGTGGGCAGGAGTGGTCTGGATCTGACAGTCACTGAAGTGCTGCCTGGGTCCATTGGACCCACTTGGTCCCATGGTTGAGCCGGCCCTGGATTCTGCAAAACAACCTTCCAGCGTGATACAGTCCTGAGATTGACACTTCTAATCTTAGAGCAGCTTCTGACTGGCTACAGTCAACTCAACCAGGAACTTGAATTCCACCAGGATTTTCTTGTATCTAGGGTTGCCACCTTGGCCATGATTTCCTGGACACATATGAATTACACATGCTGCAGGGTAAGCAGGGCAGAACATGTATTGTGCCTATGGACATTACATGAATAGTGCTGATGAACAGCAAATTACACGTTCCCCCCTGCAAACCCTACAGCATGTGTAACTCACGTGTGTCCAAGAAACCAAGAGGTGGCAACTCTAGCTGTATGCCTGGATTGGTCACCGTTTTAAACATTTTGGCAATACCATTTTTTGCATAATTATAATTCTGAAATCCATCATTTAACTGCTGATTCATAAATAAAATGTACTTTGTCCCATGCTTCCCAGAGAGGATAAAAAGCAAAATATGTCATCTAGATGTTCAAAATGGTGTCAATTACATATACAAGCTACCTCAGTCTGTCTGCTCTACAGCATTTGCAATTATAGAATTTGCTTTTTGCCTTCTCTAGGGAGGGTTATTTATACATAAAAATGATAAAATCAATAGGAATTATATCATTGCTCCCTCCATCAGCGCAGGATGAATGCAACATATCAGTGCTATAATGTGCCCACCATGATAAAACTCCCTGTTTAGCTTATAAAGGAAGTATTATTGCACATTTATATACAATAGGGAGATGTTTTATTGAACAGACAAACGTTGCAAGCCCAATTACCTTATCATAAGCCCACAGCGTCTCTATCACACAGTGCCAGTAACTCACAAACAGACTCCAGGCATCTCAGTCGACACTTCCGCCAGCACCACTCCCAGCATGCACCGCGACTTCCGTTAACCTGTGACCCCTTACCAAGACACCAACTACAACTTCCGATCGTCTTGTGTGCGTGTGTGAAAGAAAAATACCGGTACCGTTGGTTGTCTCAGTTCAGTCGGTAATTGGTTACTGTATTTTTTTTCTGCAGCATTTGTTAGTCCTTGCTAGGTATTCTTGTTTTATGGGTTCCCTCTAGAGTTACTGTTATTATTAGGTATTATCATTATATATTTTTAGTATTAACCCTTAGTAGCACAAAAATAAATAAGACAATAAATCATTTGTAGTGTTCGCAATATTATGTTTTACCCCCACTATAGATTTTTTTATGTTTGATCATTCACTAGATCTGGTATTATTGTTAGATCACAATATTTATTATTAAGCCATAATACAAATTAATTGCACATTTTAACATAAATCGAAATAATTATAATTTGGGTAACAAACATTGACATCTAATATTTTAGCTTAAAGTGATGGTAACCTTAAAAGGACATAATACTCAAATGCTAAATAACTTGAAACTGATGCAGTATAACTGTAAAAAGCTGACAGGAAAATATCACCTGAGCATCTCTATGTAAAAAAGGAAGATATTTTACCTCACAATTTCCTCAGCTCAGCAGAGTAAGTTCTGTGTAAAAAGTTATACTCAGTTGCTCGTAAAAAAAATGAAGAAATGAACAGCAGCCAATCAGCATCAGCAGTGCTGAGGTCATTAACTCTTTTACTGTGATCTAATGAGATTTCACTTAACTCTCATGAGATTTCATAGCAAACTTCCTTTAAACTGAATAGGGAAATAAGATGAGAGTGCACGTAAGCTCGCCCCTTCCGCTGTCCCGGGACAGACATACTGATTTGCTGCTTAGAAGTCCTTTACAATGGGATGTGGCAACTGAGAAACTTTTGAAGTAAAATATCTTTCTTTTTTACATAGAGATGTTCAGGTGATATTTTCTAGTCAGCTTTTTACAGCTGTGCTGCATCACTTTCAAGTGTTTAAACATTTGGGTATTATGGCCCTTTAATCGTTTTAGTTAAAATATTTGTAATTTTAAAGTAAAACATTGACACTTTCATTCATGAAAAGCTTTGCAAATGCAGGTATACCTCACTTTACAGCGCTTCGCTAATACAGCGCTTTGTGGAGCTAAAGTTCAACCTCCAAGAATTTTGAAACAGTACTGTAATCATCATGAGATTGCGAGAAAAGTGACTGGCACCATTTTGCTATGCTTAGTTCACTCTGTTTATAGCATTGCAGTGCAATCTGTGTCTCAGTGCTATAGTCTGGCAAATTTTACTACAGTAATTGTCACTATTTTACAGGTACAGTATTTATTGAATACTAATTGAATACTGTGCTGTGCTAGTAGTAAACTAAACATAGCACTATTGCACACCTAATATTTGTTAGTTCAAACTTGTTTTCAAGTCTTTAAACACACTGGCAATTGAAAAGAAGGCTAAAACTGCCTGGTTTCACTTTAAGTCGGTTTTCACTTTACAGCGGGGCTCCGGTCCCTAACCCGCTGTATGAGCGGGGTATACCTGTGCTTTTTTTAAAAAAAAAAAAATACCCTTTCATGTTTTCAGATATTCTGCCACACTTAAAGGATACTCTTATTTCTTACTTCAGTGACGATTCAGGCTGTAACCAATCGTATCGCGCCCCCTTTGGTGTCCAGCAAGTAAATAATAATGCCCCTGGTTTTAGATGCCGAAGGGGGTGTGATAAGATTGGCTACAGCCTGAATCGTCACTGAAGCAAAAAATAGCGTATCCATTAAGGGCGGGGGAACGGTGGAATATCTGAAAACGTGAAAGGGTATTTTCTTTCATGTAATTAACAAGAGTCCATGAGCTAGTGACGTATGGGATATACATTCCTACCAGGAGGGGCAAAGTTTCCCAAACCTTAAAATGCCTATAAATACACCCCTCACCACACCCACAAATCAGTTTTACAAACTTTGCCTCCAAGGGAGGTGGTGAAGTAAGTTTGTGCTAGATTCTACGTTGATATGCGCTCCGCAGCAAGTTGGAGCCCGGTTTTCCTCTCAGCGTGCAGTGAATGTCAGAGGGATGTGAGGAGAGTATTGCCTATTGAATGCAGTGATCTCCTTCTACGGGGTCTATTTCATAAGGTTCTCTGTTATCGGTCGTAGAGATTCATCTCTTACCTCCCTTTTCAGATCGACGATATACTCTTATATTTACCATTTCCTCTACTGATTCTCGTTTCAGTACTGGTTTGGCTTTCTACAAACATGTAGATGAGTGTCCTGGGGTAAGTAAGTCTTATTTTCTGTGACACTCTAAGCTATGGTTGGGCACTTTATTTATAAAGTTCTAAATATATGTATTCAAACATTTATTTGCCTTGACTCAGAATGTTCAACTTTCCTTATTTCCAGACAGTCAGTTTCATATTTGGGATTATGCTTTAAATTATCATATTTTGTCTTACCTCAAAAATTTGACTTTTTTCCCTGTGGGCTGTTAGGCTCGCGGGGGCTGAAAATGCTTCATTTTATTGCGTCATTTTTGGCGCGGATTTTTTTTGGCGCAAAAATTCATTTCCGTTTCCGGCGTCATACGTGTCGCCGGAAGTTGCGTCATTTTTTGACGTTATTTTGCGCCAAAAATGTCGGCGTTCCGGATGTGGCGTCATTTTTGGCGCCAAAAGCATTTAGGCGCCAAATAATGTGGGCGTCTTATTTGGCGCCAAAAAATATGGGCGTCGCTTTTGTCTCCACATTATTTCAGTCTCATTTTCATTTGCTTCTGGTTGCTAGAAGCTTGATGTTTGGCATTTTTTTCCCATTCCTGAAACTGTCTTATAAGGAATTTGATTTATTTTGCTTTATATGTTGTTTTTTCTCTTACATATTGCAAGATGTCTCACGTTGCATCTGAGCCAGAAGATACTACAGGAAAACCACTGCCTGCTGGATCTACCAAAGCTAAGTGTATCTGCTGTAAACTTTTGGTAGCTATTTCTCCAGCTGTTGTTTGTATTAATTGTCATGACAAACTTGTTAAAGCAGATAATATTTCCTTTAGTGATGTACCATTGCCTGTTGCAGTTCCCTCAACATCTAAGGTGCAGAATGTTTCTGATAACATAAGAGATTTTGTTTCTGAATCCATAAAGAAGGCTTTGTCTGTTATTTCTCCTTCTAGTAAACGTAAAAAGTCTTTTAAATCTTCTCTCTCTACAGATGAATTTTTAAATGAACACCATCATTCTGATTCTTTGGACTCTTCTAGTTCAGAGGATTCTGTCTCAGAGATTGATGCTGATAAATCTTCATATTTATTTAAGATGGAATTTATTCACTCTTTACTTAAAGAAGTACTAATTGCTTTAGAAATAGAGGATTCTAGTCCTCTTGATACTAATTCTATACGTTTGGATAAGGTTTTTAAAGCTCCTGCGGTTATTCCAGAAGTCTTTCCTGTTCCTAATGCTATTTCTGCAGTAATTGCTAAGGAATGGGATAAATTGGGTAATTCATTTACTCCTTCTAAACGTTTTAAGCAATTATATCCTGTTCCGCCTGACAGGTTAGAATTTTGGGACAAAATTCCTAAAGTTGATGGGGCTATTTCTACCCTTGCTAAACGTACTACCATTCCTACGTCAGATGGTACCTCGTTTAAGGATCCTTTAGATAGAAAAATTGAATCTTTTCTAAGAAAAGCTTATCTATGTTCAGGTAATCTTCTTAGACCTGCTATATCATTGGCTGATGTTGCTGCAGCTTCAACTTTTTGGTTGGAAACTCTAGCGCAACAAGTAACAAATCGTGATTCTCATGATATTATTATTCTTCTCCAGCATGCTAATAATTTCATCTGTGATGCCATTTTTGATATTATTAGAGTTGATGTTAGATTTATGTCTCTGGCTATCTTAGCCAGAAGAGCTTTATGGCTTAAGACTTGGAATGCTGATATGGCTTCTAAATCAACTCTACTTTCCATTTCTTTCCAGGGAAACAAATTATTTGGTTCTCAGTTGGATTCTATTATTTCAACTGTTACTGGTGGGAAAGGAACTTTTTTACCACAGGATAAAAAATCTAAAGGTAAAAACAGGGCTAACAATCGTTTTCGTTCCTTTCGTTTCAACAAAGAACAAAAGCCTGATCCTTCGTCCTCAGGAGCAGTTTCAGTTTGGAAACCATCTTCAGTCTGGAATAAATCCAAGCCTGCTAGAAAGGCAAAGCCTGCTTCTAAGTTCACATGAAGGTACGGCCCTCATTCCAGTTCAGCTGGTAGGGGGCAGGTTACGTTTTTTCAAAGAAATTTGGATCAAATCTGTTCACAATCTTTGGATTCAGAACATTGTTTCAGAAGGGTACAGAATTGGTTTCAAGATGAGACCTCCTGCAAAGAGATTTTTTCTTTCCCATGTCCCAGTAAATCCAGTGAAAGCTCAAGCATTTCTGAATTGTGTTTCAGATCTAGAGTTGGCTGGAGTAATTATGCCAGTTCCAGTTCCGGAACAGGGGATGGGGTTTTATTCAAATCTCTTCATTGTACCAAAGAAGGAGAATTCCTTCAGACCAGTTCTGGATCTAAAATTATTGAATCGTTATGTAAGGATACCAACGTTCAAGATGGTAACTGTAAGGACTATATTGCCTTTTGTTCAGCAAGGGAATTATATGTCCACAATAGATTTACAGGATGCATATCTGCATATTCCGATTCATCCAGATCATTATCAGTTCCTGAGATTCTCTTTTCTAGACAAGCATTACCAATTTGTGGCTCTACCGTTTGGCCTTGCTACAGCTCCAAGAATTTTCACAAAGATTCTCGGTGCCCTTCTGTCTGTAATCAGAGAATAGGGTATTGTGGTATTTCCTTATTTGGACGATATCTTGGTACTTGCTCCGTCTTTACATTTAGCAGAGTCTCATACGAATCGACTTGTGTTGTTTCTTCAAGATCATGGTTGGAGGATCAATTTACCAAAAAGTTCTTTGATTCCTCAAACAAGGGTAACCTTTCTGGGTTTCCAGATAGATTCAGTGTCCATGACTCTGTCTTTAACAGACAAGAGACGTCTAAAATTGATTACAGCTTGTCGAAACTTTCAGTCACAATCATTCCCTTCGGTAGCCTTATGCATGGAAATTCTAGGTCTTATGACTGCTGCATCGGACGCGATCCCCTTTGCTCGTTTTCACATGCGACCTCTTCAGCTCTGTATGCTGAACCAATGGTGCAGGGATTACACGAAGATATCTCAATTAATATCTTTAAAACCGATTGTTCGACACTCTCTAACGTGGTGGACAAATCACCATCGTTTAATTCAGGGGGCTTCTTTTGTTCTTCCGACCTGGACTGTAATTTCAACAGATGCAAGTCTCACAGGTTGGGGAGCTGTGTGGGGATCTCTGACGGCACAAGGAGTTTGGGAATCTCAGGAGGTGAGATTACCGATCAATATTTTGGAACTCCGTGCAATTTTCAGAGCTCTTCAGTTTTGGCCTCTTCTGAAGAGAGAATCGTTCATTTGTTTTCAGACAGACAATGTCACAACTGTGGCATACATCAATCATCAAGGAGGGACTCACAGTCCTCTGGCTATGAAAGAAGTATCTCGAATTTTGGTTTGGGCGGAATCCAGCTCCTGTCTAATCTCTGCGGTTCATATCCCAGGTGTAGACAATTGGGAAGCGGATTATCTCAGTCGCCAAACGTTGCATCCGGGCGAATGGTCTCTTCACCCAGAGGTATTTCTTCAGATTGTTCAATTGTGGGGGCTCCCAGAGATAGATCTGATGGCCTCTCATCTAAACAAGAAACTTTCCAGGTATCTGTCCAGATCCCGGGATCCTCAGGCGGAGGCAGTGGATGCATTATCACTTCCTTGGAAGTATCATCCTGCCTATATCTTTCCGCCTCTAGTTCTTCTTCCAAGAGTAATCTCCAAGATTCTGAGGGAATGCTCGTTTGTTCTGCTAATAGCTCCGGCATGGCCTCACAGGTTTTGGTATGCGGATCTTGTCCGGATGGCATCTTGCCAGCCATGGACTCTTCCGTTAAGACCAGACCTTCTGTCACAAGGTCCTTTTTTCCATCCGGATCTGAAATCCTTAAATTTAAAGGTATGGAGATTGAACGCTTGATTCTTGGTCATAGAGGTTTCTCTGACTCCGTGATTAATACTATGTTACAGGCTCGTAAATCTGTATCTCGAGAGATATATTATAGAGTCTGGAAGACTTATATTTCATGGTGTCTTTCTCATCATTTTTCTTGGCATTCTTTTAGAATACCGAGAATTTTACAATTTCTTCAGGATGGTTTGGATAAGGGTTTGTCCGCAAGTTCTTTGAAAGGACAAATCTCTGCTCTTTCTGTTCTTTTTCACAGAAAGATTGCTATTCTTCCTGATATTCATTGTTTTGTACAAGCTTTGGTTCGTATAAAACCTGTCATTAAGTCAATTTCTCCTCCTTGGAGTTTGAATTTGGTTCTGGGAGCTCTTCAAGCTCCTCCGTTTGAACCTCTGCATTCATTGGACATTAAATTACTTTCTTGGAAAGTTTTGTTCCTTTTGGCCATCTCTTCTGCTAGAAGAGTTTCTGAATTATCTGCTCTTTCGTGTGAGTCTCCTTTTCTGATTTTTCATCAGGATAAGGCGGTGTTGCGAACTTCTTTTGAATTTTTACCTAAAGTTGTGAATTCCAACAACATTAGTAGAGAAATTGTGGTTCCTTCATTATGTCCTAATCCTAAGAATTCTAAGGAGAAATCATTGCATTCTTTGGATGTTGTTAGAGCTTTGAAATATTATGTTGAAGCTACGAAATCTTTCCGTAAGACTTCTAGTCTATTTGTTATCTTTTCCGGTTCTAGGAAAGGCCAGAAAGCTTCTGCCATTTCTTTGGCATCTTGGTTGAAATCTTTAATTTCATCTTGCCTATGTTGAGTCGGGTAAATCTCCGCCTCAAAGAATTACAGCTCATTCTACTAGGTCAGTATCTACTTCCTGGGCGTTTAGGAATGAAGCTTCGGTTGACCAGATCTGCAAAGCAGCAACTTGGTCTTCTTTGCATACTTTTACTAAATTCTACCATTTTGATGTATTTTCTTCTTCTGAAGCAGTTTTTGGTAGAAAAGTTCTTCAGGCAGCGGTTTCAGTTTGAATCTTCTGCTTATGTTTTTTGTTAAACTTTATTTTGGGTGTGGATTATTTTCAGCAGGAATTGGCTGTCTTTATTTTATCCCTCCCTCTCTAGTGACTCTTGTGTGGAAAGATCCACATCTTGGGTAGTCATTATCCCATACGTCACTAGCTCATGGACTCTTGTTAATTACATGAAAGAAAACATAATTTATGTAAGAACTTACCTGATAAATTCATTTCTTTCATATTAACAAGAGTCCATGAGGCCCACCCTTTTTTGTGGTGGTTATGATTTTTTTGTATAAAGCACAATTATTCCAATTCCTTATTTTATATGCTTCGCACTTTTTCTTATCACCCCACTTCTTGGCTATTCGTTAAACTGATTTGTGGGTGTGGTGAGGGGTGTATTTATAGGCATTTTAAGGTTTGGGAAACTTTGCCCCTCCTGGTAGGAATGTATATCCCATACGTCACTAGCTCATGGACTCTTGTTAATATGAAAGAAATGAATTTATCAGGTAAGTTCTTACATAAATTATGTTTTTTTTTTTAAATAAGCGTTAACAAAGCCTTTCATGAATGAAAGTGCAAATGTTTTACTTTATGATTACAAATATTGTAACTAAAAACGATTAAGTTTACTATCACTTTAAAGGAACACTGAATTCAAATTTTTTCTTTCGTGATTCAGCTAGAGCATGCAAATTTAATTTACTCCTATTATCAATTATTCTTCGTTCACTTGCTATCTTTATTTGAAAAAGAAGGCATCTAAGCTTCTTTTTTGTTTCATAACTCTGGACAGCACTTTTTTATTGGTGGATGAATTTATCCACCAATCAGCAAGAATAACCCAGGTTATTCACCAAAAATGGACCAGCATCTAAACTTACATTCTTGCATTTCAAATAAAGATACCAAGAGAAGAAAGGAAATTTGATAATAGGAGTAAATTAGAAATTTGCTTAAAATTGCATGGTTTATCTGAATCACGAAAGAAAAAAAAAATGGGTTCAGTGTCCCTTTAATATTGGCTTACATTTTATCCAGGGGGTGAGTGGTCTGAGGTCTGATACTTTTTTATTCCAGCGCTATATATTTTAACATGATGATTTTAGATTTATATTTCTTATATTAAATACTATTCATTTGAAGGTTTTATGTGTATATGATTTGAGTTTTATCCTTTATTAGGATCTCTCTCTGGGTGTATATTACCCTTTTATTTATAGGATTCTTTTGAGGACCTGCCTTGTCTGGCGCCCACAATTACTGTTTGTTTTTTAATTTATCTTGTTGTAAGATTTTAGGGAATCTTAGATTGTGGAGCTGGTCTTTATTTTCATTTTTGCGCAACTGGTTAACAGTTTGTATCTTTTCTAGTACTGTATTCCGGCTCCTAAGCCTACGGCAAATGATACCAAGAGAACAAAATAATTATTTTAAAATTTGCAACTGACCCATGACAGATTCAGTTTGATTTTCATGTCTCTGTAAAAGTATTCATTTTAGTTACTAGTCTCATTATTAGAGGCGCATATGTTCTTACACCATTATTAGGGGCTGGAGTATGACATCTAACATATAAATAACAAAATAAAATGCTCTTTTTGTTGTATTTAGTAAGATAGATCTGTATAATTTCTTAAATGTTCTGTTGTGTTTAGGCCTAAAGATGTCTGACGATGAAGGGCCACCTATGGTGAAGAAATCCCGCATTTTCTACGGGAGCTTGGCTGAAAAGGAGAAGGAACGGTTGGCAAAGGGAGAGAGCTCACTAGGGAGGACGGCAGTAAAAGCTGGCATAGAATCTGGAAATATTAATATTAGTGGCGGTGAGTCGGTATAATCCATACACATCATGCTGGGAGGAATTCAGGGGCCACTAAAGACAAAATTAAGTTTCATGATTCAGATTGCGCATGCAATTTAAAAAAAAAAAAAAAAAAACTTCTCAATATCTGCACACTTTCTGAGGCTCCAGCTTCTACTGAGCATGAGCACAGTATATACTTATATGCATGTTGTGATTGGCTGATGGCTGTCACATGATACAGGGGAGGGGAAATGTTATTAACTTTGAAATTTGCAACACACTATTCTACTAATTATTCTAACTAAGTGTTGTTGCATTGTCTTTTTATTGTTATTTGTCATTTATTTACTTATACTGTATTTAGTGGTCCTTTAAAGGGACACTGTACGCAAATTTTTCTTTTGTGATTCAGATAGAGCATGCAATTGTAAGCAACTTCTAATTTACTCTTATTATGAAATTTTCTTTGTTCTCTTGCTATCTTAATTTGAAAACAAAAGCATCTAAGTTTTTTTTTGTTCAGTACTATGGACAGCACTTTTTTATTGGTGGATGAATTTATTCACCAATCAGCAAGAACAACCCAGGTTGTTCAACAAAAATTGGCCGGCATCTAAACTTACATTCTTGCATTTCAAATTAAGATACCAAGAGAATGAAGAAAATTTGATAATAGTAGTAAATTAGACAGTTGCTTAAAATGTCATGCTCTATCTGAATTACAAAAGAAAAAAATTGGGTTCAGTGTCCCTTTAAGTCTATGCAAAAGTGCAGGTCTTGTGATCTGATCATGTTTGATACGTGGCTCCTGATTCTTCTGTTATGTTGGCTTAAAAATTAATTAATTTCTCGAGGGTCTAGTAATTAGGTTTCTGATCTTTTCAGACTCATTCTGCTCACTTGTGCCATCTATTATTATTATTATTATTATTATTATTATTATTATTATTATTATTATTATTAATAATAATAATAATATCAGGTATTTGTAGAGCGCCAACAGATTCCGCAGCGCTATCTACAGAGGAGACATTTTTATCCTATACCAGGACAGCCTCTTCGGAACAAAAGATTAAAAGAGCAAATGCCAAATGTGCGTTTCAGTCTACATAGGCCTCTTAAAGGGACAGAAACCTTTCATAAATGATAAACATACAATTTTAAACAACTTTCCAATTTACTTCTATTCTCAAATTTGCTTCATTCTCTTGGTATCCTTTGTTGAAGGAGCAACAATGCACTACTGGGAGAGGCCTATATGTGCAGCCACCAATCAGCAGCTAGCTCCCAGTAGTGCATTGCTGTTACTGAACCTACATAGGTATGCTTTTCAACATAGAATACCAAGAGATTGAAGCACGTTTTATTATGGAAGTAAATTGGAAAGTTGTTTCAAATTATATGTTTTATCTGACTCATAAAAGTTTGATTATGACTTTACAGTCCTCTTAAAGTGAAAGTAAATCCTAGCGTTTTACAAACGCTAGGATTTACTATTGAAACAAATAAAGGGCACTTTCATTCATGAAGTATAAGATACTTCATATAGAAAGCTCTTTATTTGAGTCAATCGATCACTGCTCTTAGCTCCTACAGCAGAGCACGGCTAAAAAATTTTTTGGCTAAGAGGTGACGTTTTCACCTCTTAGCCAATAGCAGTGCGGTAAATCCGGCTCCCATGGGCGCTAAGCCGGATTAACCACATGACTATTGGCTAAGAGGTGAAAACGTCACCTATTAGCCAAAAAATTTTTTAAGGCTCTGTAGGAAAGGGGGTACATCTAGTTGTCCCTGTGTATCAACATTACTCTTTAAAAGACTTTTATAATTGAACAGCCTGTAATTAAAAAGTTATTACATTGCATAATCTGTTCGTTGCTTTCATGCTTGTAGAGTTGCCTTAATGAGCCAGTGAGCAAGTTTAAATGATTATAGTGGGAAAACATGCATTCCTTCTACTTTCAGTGTATATAATCAGTTTTAGCCCCATCAGGACACAGGCAAATGTCCTTAATTAAAATAAATATCCACGCAGACGGGTTGTCACATGATCGTCACTTCGATCACGTGACTCCAAACGGTGCTGATTGGCTCCTGGGGGACTGTATGCATTTCTTGGCACGTCCCCCTGACGTATCTACTGACGTTTGTACAAGGAGGGGCTCAGTATGCCCCAAAAAGTTAGGACGTTCCATGCCGTCCTAAAGGCTTTACAGCCCAGCGCTTCTAGGACGGCATGGAACGTCCTTACCTTATGTGTGTGTGAGCACAAACCTATTGTTTGCAGGCATAATAGGTTAAATGAACATTTTAGTCCATATTTGGAGGCATATTCCTGCCCACCAATAAGAGTTGTTGTCCTTATCTGCCAGTAAACAACTAATGCCTTAGAATGAGCCGAGTACAAACATTGATTTCCTTTTACTTTAAAAGGACATGAAACCCAAAAATGTTTCTTTCATGATTCAGATCGAGAATACAATTTTTTTTTTTTTAAATTCTATTTTATTGAGGACAAGAGAAAGTGTACAAATAAGATTACATCTTTACATCAAAGACAGCATTATCATGAATAAGTAAACACTTGTACAATTAGATACAGGTAGGTACAAAATAAAATAATGCCACACATCAATTTCTCAGGTCCCATTTCTTGGGTTTCAGTTACTTTCCATTTTTTATGGAGTATTAACATGTTTTGACTTTCCTTTTCTCTTCCCCCCCCCCCCCTCAAAACTCAAACTTAACCTATCTACACTTAAACTCATCAACCATGTGGTGTCAATTCTATCATCCTAGAATAAAGCTGCCGTGATTCATACTTTGCGGTCTACAAGAAGAGAGAAGAAAAAAAAAAAAAAAAAGGGGGCCCATGAGGGTCTGGGGAGGGGGGTAAGCAGGTGAAAACAGGGGCAGGTAGACGGTTTCAACTCACTAGATGGTAATACTCTCTCTCCCCACCCCCCCGCGTCTGGTGTAGGAATCCCCAAACTCCTCTCAGAGAGGCTGTCAGCATGTATTCAGTGTGCACAAAGGGGAGCAATAACTGTTTCTTTCATGTAATTAGCAAGAGTCCATGAGCTAGTGACGTATGGGATATACATTCCTACCAGGAGGGGCAAAGTTTCCCAAACCTTAAAATGCCTAGAAATACACCCCTCACCACACCCACAATTCAGTTTTACAAACTTTGCCTCCGATGGAGGTGGTGAAGTAAGTTTGTGCTAGATTCTACGTTGATATGCGCTCTGCAGCAAGTTGGAGCCCGGTTTTCCTCTCAGCGTGCAGTGAATGTCAGAGGGATGTGAGGAGAGTATTGCCTATTTGAATGCAGTGATCTCCTTCTACGGGGTCTTCATAGGTTCTCTGTTATCGGTCGTAGAGATTCATCTCTTACCTCCCTTTTCAGATCGACGATATACTCTTATATATACCATTACCTCTGCTGATTCTCGTTTCAGTACTGGTTTGGCTTTCTACAAACATGTAGATGAGTGTCCTGGGGTAAGTAAATCTTATTTTCTGTGACACTCTAAGCTATGGTTGGGCACTTTGTTTATAAAGTTCTAAATATATGTATTCAAACATTTATTTGCCTTGACTCAGAATGTTCAACTTTCCTTATTTTCAGACAGTCAGTTTCATATTTGGGATAATGCATTTGATTTAATCTTTTTTTTTTTTCTTACCTTCTAAAATTTGACTCTTCCCTGTGGGCTGTTAGGCTCGCGGGGGCTGAAAATGCTTCATTTTATTGCGTCATTCTTGGCGCGGACTTTTTTGGCGCAAAAAATTTGTTTCCGTTTCCGGCGTCATACGTGTCGCCGGAAGTTGCGTCATTTTTTTGACGTTATTTTGCGCCAAAAATGTCGGCGTTCCGGATGTGGCGTCATTTTGGCGCCAAAAAGCATTTAGGCGCCAAATAATGTGGGCGTCTTATTGGCGCGAAAAATATGGGCGTCGCTTTTGTCTCCACATTATTTTAGTCTCATTTTTCATTGCTTCTGGTTGCTAGAAGCTTGTTCTTTGGCATTTTTTCCCATTTCTGAAACTGTCATTTAAGGAATTTGATCAATTTTGCTTTATATATATGTTGTTTTTTCTCTTACATATTGCAAGATGTCTCACGTTGCATCTGAGTCAGAAGATACTACAGTAAAATCGCTGTCTAGTGCTGGATCTACCAAAGCTAAGTGTATCTGCTGTAAACTTTTGGTAGCTATTCCTCCAGCTGTTGTTTGTATTGATTGTCATGACAAACTTGTTAAAGCAGATAATATTTCCTTTAGTAAAGTACCATTGCCTGTTGCAGTTCCTTCAACATCTAAGGTGCAGAATGTTCCTGATAATATAAGAGATTTTGTTTCTGAATCCATAAAGAAGGCTATGTCTGTTATTTCTCCTTCTAGTAAACGTAAAAAATCTTTTAAAACTTCTCTCCCTACAGATGAATTTTTAAATGAACATTATCATTCTGATTCTGATGACTCTTCTGGTTCAGAGGATTCTGTCTCAGAGGTTGATGCTGATAAATCTTCATATTTATTTAAAATGGAATTTATTCGTTCTTTACTTAAAGAAGTACTAATTGCTTTAGAAATAGAGGATTCTGGTCCTCTTGATACTAATTCTAAACGTTTGGATAAGGTATTTAAAGCTCCTGTGGTTATTCCAGAAGTTTTTCCTGTTCCTAATGCTATTTCTGCAGTAATTTCCAAAGAATGGGATAAATTGGGTAATTCATTTACTCCTTCTAAACGTTTTAAGCGATTATATCCTGTGCCGTCTGACAGATTAGAATTTTGGGACAAAATCCCTAAAGTTGATGGGGCTATTTCTACCCTTGCTAAACGTACTACTATTCCTACGTCAGATGGTACTTCGTTTAAGGATCCTTTAGATAGGAAAATTGAATCCTTTCTAAGAAAAGCTTATCTGTGTTCAGGTAATCTTCTTAGACCTGCTATATCTTTGGCTGATGTTGCTGCAGCTTCAACTTTCTGGTTGGAAACTTTAGCGCAACAAGTAACACATCATGATTCTCATGATATTATTATTCTTCTACAGCATGCTAATAATTTTATCTGTGATGCCATTTTTGATATTATCAGAGTTGATGTCAGGTTTATGTCTCTAGCTATTTTAGCTAGAAGAGCTTTATGGCTTAAAACTTGGAATTCTGATATGGCTTCTAAATCAACTTTACTTTCCATTTCTTTCCAGGGTAACAAATTATTTGGTTCTCAGTTGGATTCCATTATTTCAACTGTTACTGGTGGGAAAGGAACTTTTTTACCACAGGATAAAAAATCTAAAGGTAAAAGCAGGGCTAATAATCGTTTTCGTTCCTTTCGTTTCAACAAAGAACAAAAGCCTGATCCTTCATCCTCAGGAGCAGTTTCAGTTTGGAAACCATCTCCAGTCTGGAATAAATCCAAGCCAGCTAGAAAGGCAAAGCCTGCTTCTAAGTCCACATGAAGGTGCGGCCCTCATTCCAGCTCAGCTGGTAGGGGGCAGGTTACGTTTTTTCAAGGAAATTTGGATCAATTCTGTTCACAATCTTTGGATTCAGAGCATTGTTTCAGAAGGGTACAGAATTGGTTTCAAGATGAGACCTCCTGCAAAGAGATTTTTTCTTTCCCGTGTCCCAGTAAATCCAGTAAAAGCTCAAGCATTTCTGAAATGTGTTTCAGATCTAGAGTTGACTGGAGTAATTATGCCAGTTCCAGTTCCGGAACAGGGGATGGGGTTTTATTCAAATCTCTTCATTGTACCAAAGAAGGAGAATTCCTTCAGACCAGTTCTGGATCTAAAAATATTGAATCGTTATGTAAGAATACCAACGTTCAAGATGGTAACTGTAAGGACTATCTTGCCTTTTGTTCAGCAAGGGAATTATATGTCCACAATAGATTTACAGGATGCATATCTGCATATTCCGATTCATCCAGATCATTATCAGTTCCTGAGATTCTCTTTTCTGGACAAGCATTACCAGTTTGTGGCTCTGCCGTTTGGCCTAGCTACAGCTCCAAGAATTTTTACAAAGGTTCTCGGTGCCCTTCTGTCTGTAATCAGAGAACAGGGTATTGTGGTATTTCCTTATTTGGACGATATCTTGGTACTTGCTCAGTCTTTACATTTAGCAGAATCTCATACGAATCGACTTGTGTTGTTTCTTCAAGATCATGGTTGGAGGATCAGTTTACCAAAAAGTTCTTTGATTCCTCAGACAAGGGTAACCTTTCTGGGTTTCCAGATGGATTCAGTGTCCATGACTCTGTCTTTAACAGACAAGAGACGTCTAAAATTGATTGCAGCTTGTCGAAACCTTCAGTCCCAATCATTCCCTTCGGTAGCCTTATGCATGGAAATTCTAGGTCTTATGACTGCTGCATCGGACGCAATCCCCTTTGCTCGTTTTCACATGCGACCTCTTCAGCTCTGTATGCTGAAGCAATGGTGCAAGGATTACACGAAGATATCTCAAATAATATCTTTAAAACCGATTGTTCGACACTCTCTAACATGGTGGACAGATCACCATCGTTTAATTCAGGGGGCTTCTTTTGTGCTTCCGACCTGGACTGTAATTTCAACAGATGCAAGTCTCACAGGTTGGGGAGCTGTGTGGGGATCTCTGACGGCACAAGGAGTTTGGGAATCTCAGGAGGTGAGATTACCGATCAATATTTTGGAACTCCGTGCAATTTTCAGAGCTCTTCAGTTTTGGCCTCTTCTGAAGAGAGAATCGTTCATTTGTTTTCAGACAGACAATGTCACAACTGTGGCATACATCAATCATCAAGGAGGGACTCACAGTCCTCTGGCTATGAAAGAAGTATCTCGAATTTTGGTTTGGGCAGAATCCAGCTCCTGTCTAATCTCTGCGGTTCATATCCCAGGTATAGACAATTGGGAAGCGGATTATCTCAATCGCCAAACGTTGCATCCGGGCGAATGGTCTCTTCACCCAGAGGTATTTCTTCAGATCGTTCAAATGTGGGAACTTCCAGAAATAGATCTGATGGCGTCCCATCTAAACAAGAAACTTCCCAGGTATCTGTCCAGATCTCGGGATCCTCAGGCGGAGGCAGTGGATGCATTATCACTTCCTTGGAAGTATCATCCTGCCTATATCTTTCCGCCTCTAGTTCTTCTTCCAAGAGTAATCTCCAAGATTCTGAAGGAATGCTCGTTTGTTCTGCTGGTAGCTCCGGCATGGCCTCACAGGTTTTGGTATGCGGATCTTGTCCGGATGGCCTCTTGCCAACCGTGGACTCTTCCGTTAAGACCAGAACTTCTGTCACAAGGTCCTTTTTTCCATCAGGATCTGAAATCCTTAAATTTAAAGGTATGGAGATTGAACGCTTGATTCTTGGTCAAAGAGGTTTCTCTGACTCTGTGATTAATACTATGTTACAGGCTCGTAAATCTGTATCTCGAGAGATATATTATAGAGTCTGGAAGACTTATATTTCTTGGTGTCTTTCTCATCATTTTTCTTGGCATTCTTTTAGAATACCGAGAATTTTACAGTTTCTTCAGGATGGTTTAGATAAGGGTTTGTCCGCAAGTTCTTTGAAAGGACAAATCTCTGCTCTTTCTGTTCTTTTTCACAGAAAGATTGCTATTCTTCCTGATATTCATTGTTTTGTACAAGCTTTGGTTCGTATAAAACCTGTTATTAAATCAATTTCTCCTCCTTGGAGTTTGAATTTGGTTCTGGGAGCTCTTCAAGCTCCTCCGTTTGAACCTATGCATTCATTGGACATTAAATTACTTTCTTGGAAAGTTTTGTTCCTTTTGGCCATCTCTTCTGCCAGAAGAGTTTCTGAATTATCTGCTCTTTCTTGTGAGTCTCCTTTTCTGATTTTTCATCAGGATAAGGCGGTGTTGCGAACTTCTTTTGAATTTTTACCTAAAGTTGTGAATTCCAACAACATTAGTAGAGAAATTGTGGTTCCTTCATTATGTCCTAATCCTAAGAATTCTAAGGAGAAATCGTTGCATTCTTTGGATGTTGTTAGAGCTTTGAAATATTATGTTGAAGCTACGAAATCTTTCCGTAAGACTTCTAGTTTATTTGTTATCTTTTCCGGTTCTAGAAAAGGCCAGAAAGCTTCTGCCATTTCTTTGGCATCTTGGTTGAAATCTTTAATTCATCTTGCCTATGTTGAGTCGGGTAAAACTCCGCCTCAAAGAATTACAGCTCATTCTACTAGGTCAGTTTCTACTTCCTGGGCGTTTAGGAATGAAGCTTCGGTTGACCAGATTTGCAAAGCAGCAACTTGGTCCTCTTTGCATACTTTTACTAAATTCTACCATTTTGATGTATTTTCTTCTTCTGAAGCAGTTTTTGGTAGAAAAGTACTTCAGGCAGCGGTTTCAGTTTGAATCTTCTGCTTATGTTTTTCTTTAAACTTTATTTTTGGGTGTGGATTATTTTCAGCAGGAATTGGCTGTCTTTATTTTGTCCCTCCCTCTCTAGTGACTCTTGTGTGGAAAGATCCACATCTTGGGTAGTCATTATCCCATACGTCACTAGCTCATGGACTCTTGCTAATTACATGAAAGAAAACATAATTTATGTAAGAACTTACCTGATAAATTCATTTCTTTCATATTAGCAAGAGTCCATGAGGCCCGCCCTTTTTTTGTGGTGGTTATGATTTTTGTATAAAGCACAATTATTCCAATTCCTTATTTTATATGCTTTCGCACTTTTTTATCACCCCACTTCTTGGCTATTCGTTAAACTGAATTGTGGGTGTGGTGAGGGGTGTATTTATAGGCATTTTGAGGTTTGGGAAACTTTGCCCCTCCTGGTAGGAATGTATATCCCATACGTCACTAGCTCATGGACTCTTGCTAATATGAAAGAAATGAATTTATCAGGTAAGTTCTTACATAAATTATGTTTTTTGTGAGTCCACAGTTAGGGTTTCAATATATTTCCGCCATTTAGTAATAAAAGAGAATACAATTTTAAAAAACTTTTAAATTTACTTCTATTATTTAATTTGCTTCCTTCTCTTGTTATCTTTTGCTTAAAGGTTTATCTAGGAAAGCTCAGGAGCAGCAAATAACCTAGGTTCTAGCTGCTGATTGGTGGCTGCATATATATACCGATTGTCATTGGCTCACCCATGTGCTAAGTTAGAAACCAGTAGTGCATTGCTGCTCCTTCAACAAATGATACCAAGAGAATGAAATGAATTAGATAATAGAAGTAAATTGGAAAGTTGTTTAAAATTGTATGTTCTACCTAAATCATGAAATACATTTTTTGGGGTTTTTTATGTCCCTTTAACCCCTTAATGACCGAGGACGTGCAGGGTACGTCCTCAGAAAAAAGGCAGTTAACGCCTGAGAACGTACCCTGCACGTCCTCGGTGTGGAAAGCAGCTGGAAGCGATCCTGCTCGCTTCCAGCTGCTTTCCGGTTATTGCAGTGATGCCTCGATATGGAGGCATCCTGCAATAACCTTTTACGGCCATCCGATGCAGAGAGAGCCACTCTGTGGCCCTCTCTGCACCGGACATCGATGGCCGGTATCGTAGGTGGGTGGCGGCCATCGATGGTCCTGGTCATGTGGAGGGGGGCGGGATCGTGGGCGGGTAAGTCCGGGGGCGCGCGGGCAAGCGCATGTGCACGAGGGGGCGGGCGCGCGCACGGGGAGGGAGCGGGTGGGACAGCTGCCAGTACCCAAGATGGCCCCCAATAAGGCTGAGAGGGAGGCTTAGAGAGCTGTTTTGGGGGGGATCAGGGAGGTTGGGGGTTAAGGGGGGATCCAAAACACAGCATATGTAAATATGCTTTTTTTTTTTTTTTTTCTTCTTAAAAAAAAAAAAAAAAAAAAACTTTTATTTTAGTACTGGCAGACTTTCTGCCAGTACTTAAGATGGCGGGGACAATTGTGGGGTGGGGGAGAGAAGGGAGCTGTTTGGGAGGGATCAGGGGGTGGGATGTGTCAGGTGGGAGGCTGATCTCTACACTAAAGCTAAAATTAACCCTGCAAGCTCCCTACAAACTACCTAATTAACCCCTTCACTGCTAGCCATAATACACGTGTGATGCGCAGCAGCATTTAGCGACTTTCTAATTACCATAAAGCAACGCCAAAGTCATATATGTCTGCTATTTCTGAACAAAGGGCATCCCAGAGAAGCATTTACAACCATTTGTGCCATAATTGCACAAGCTGTTTGTAAATAATTTCAGTGAGAAACCTAAAATTGTGAAAAAATTAACGTTTTTTTTTTAACTTTGATCGCATTTGGCGGTGAAATGGTGGCATGAAATATACCAAAATGGGCCTAGATCAATACTTGGGGTTGTCTACTACAGTACACTAAAGCTAAAATTAACCCTAGAAGCTCCCTACATGCTCCCTAATTAACCCCTTCAATGCTGGGCATAATACATGTATTGTGCGCAGTGGCATTTAGCAGCCTTCTAATTACCAAAAAGCAAAGCCAAAGCCATATATGTCTGCTATTTCTGAACAAAGGGGATCCCAGAGAAGCATTTACAACCATTTATTCTATAATTGCATAAGTTGTTTGTAAATAATTTCAGTGAGAAACCTAAAGTTTGTGAAAAAATTTGTGAAAAAGTGAACAATTTTTTTTTATTTGATCGCATTTGGCGGTGAAATAGTGGCATGAAATATACCAAAATGAGCCTAGATCAATACTTTGGGATGTCTTCTAAAAAAAAATATATACATGTCAATAGATATTCAGGGATTCCTGAAAGATATCAGTGTCCCAATGTAACTAGCGCTAATTTTGACAAAAAGTGGTTTGGAAATAGCAAAGTGCTACTTGTATTTATGGCCCTATAACTTGCAAAAAAAGCAAAGAAGATGTAAACATTGGGTATTTCTAAACTCAGGACAAAATTTAGAAACTATTTAGCATGGGTGTTTATTGGTGGTTGTAGATGTGTAACAGATTTTGGGGGTCAAAGTTAGAAAAAGTGTGTTTTTTTTCCATTTTTTCTTCATATTTTATAATTTTTTTATAGTAAATTATAAGATATGATGAAAATAATGGTATCTTTTGAAAGTCCATTTAATGGCGAGAAAAACGGTATATAATATGTGTGGGTACAGTAAATGAGTAAGAGGAAAATTACAGCTAAACACAAACACCGCAAAAATGTAAAAATAGCCTTGGTCCCAAACGGACAGAAAATGGAAAAGTGCTGCGGTCATTAAGGTGTTAAGGTATCCAACGCACAAATTAATTTTATAATCTTACAAAAATTGAGTTAAAGGGACAGTCTAGGCCAAAATAAACTTTTATGATTCAGATAGAGCATGTAATTTTAAACAATTTTCCAATTTACTTTTATCACCAATTTTGCTTTGTTCTCTTGGTATTCTTAGTTGAAAGCTTAACCTGAGAGGTTCATATGCTAATTTCTTAGACCTTGAAGGCCACCTCTTTTCAGAATGCATTTTAACAGTTTTTCACCACTAGAGGGTGTTAGTTCACGCATTTCATATAGATAACACTGTGTTCGTGCACGTGAAGTAATCTGGGAGCAGGCACTGATTGGCTAAACTGCAAGTCTGTCAAAAGAACTGAAATAAAGGGGCAGTTTGCAGAGGCTTAGATACAAGATAATCACAGAGGTTAAAAGTATATTAATATAACAGTGTTGGTTATGCAAAACTGGGGAATGGGTAATACAGGGATTATCTATCTTTTAAAACAATAAAAATTCTGGTGTAGACTGTCCCTTTAATGATAATCTGTGCAATAAACATTGAATCATGTTAATATTAGCTAATTTTAGCTTAATATTGTCTTAAATTTGAGATGGGTGGTCAGTAAAATCATCCCGATGTTGTGCCCATTAAATTGATCCTAGGGAGAACTATACACAAAATATTTACACTAGGCTACCTAGTATGCCTACTGCTATTGCAAAGATGGATTTTTCTGTCATGATTGTTGATGCCATACGATAATAAACCTTAAGAACAAGTTACTAGAGAGACAAAGTGAGCAGGAAGGAAAACAAAGGTTCACAAAAAAGTAGATGGGACAAGCACAATTTTTAAGATGTATTTTACTGCAGAAGGTAGCAAAATAAAAAAATGAATGTTACAATAATGTTAACCTTTTTATTTTAAAGGGATATGAAACACAATTTTTTCTTTCATGATTCAGATAGAGCATGCAATTTTAAGCAACTTTCTTTTTTTTAAGTTACTCCTATTATCATTTTTTTCTTCATTCTCTTGGTATCTTTATTTGAAAAAGCAGAAATGTAAGCTTAATAGCCGGCCCATTTCTGGTTAAGCACCTGGGTAGCGCTTGCTGATTGGTGGCTAAATGTAACCACCAATCAGCAAGCGCTACCCAGGATGCTGGACCAAAATTGGTCCGGCTCCCAAGCTTACATTCCTGCTTTTGATAATAGGAGTAACTTAAAATTGCATGCTCTATCTGAATCATGAGAGGAAAAAATGTGGGTTTCATAACTCTTTCAAACACCTATACAAATTAATTTAGCATTTTGTACATTTGCACATTAATGTAACAGCACTTCCCATTATAGTTTCTATGAATATTAATTTCTAATTTAACTGCGCTCATGTTGTTCGTTCTTGTTATGTTGTATGTTATTCAGGAGAATCCTTTGACCTTGAGGAGCACATTAGCGAGCGCCAAGCGGAAGTGCTTGCTGAGTTTGAGCGCAGAAAGAGAGCTCGACAAATCAACGTTTCAACTGATGACTCTGAAGTAAAGGCCTGTCTGCGAGCACTCGGAGAGCCAATCACAGTCTTTGGGGAAGGACCTGCAGAGAGAAGAGAGAGGTATAATAGGGGTCCAGTTCCTCTCTTCATATAAACCTTTCAGTATCTTTAGACATAGATTAAAATATTATTTCCTCATAATCCTACCTGAATTAAATGTCTCAACTTACCACATTTGGTAGGGATGTCATGTTTTGAGGGCTCTGTTTCACTTTCCTTACCTTATTTATGTGTCTGTTTCTCAAACTGAATCCCGAGACTCCACCCATAAATGCCTGGACTGCCAAGCCACACCCACTGACTTAACTGACTCCACCCTGATACTGCCCCTGAGGTCTTATGACTCTTTGTTTCCTCCTCTTCCTGGTCCTTGCTTTAGAAATTAAAAGGTTGGAAGTTGTGATAAACTTTACTAGTTATTTTACAGTTGTATTTTTATTGATGCCTGAAACTTTTATTGCAGATTAAGAAATGTCCTGTCGGTGGTCGGCACAGATGCTTTAAAGAAAACTAAGAAAGAAGATGAAAAGAGCAAAAAGTCAAGTGAGGAGGTATAAATTCCAACTAGCATGCATAGCAAACTTAGGATAAAAAAAAAATATCCTTGGACCAGGGCTGTGGAGCAGGAATTGGTAATAATGTGCCAACACCAACCTTCACATAAAATCTTAAGAAAACAATATTTAATGGGGACATGAAATTTAAAAAAATCCATCAAGTAGGTTAAAAGCACTATTTATCAAATCCTTTTTAAGTAAAGTATAAAATACTTCATTCTGAAAGCTCCTTTATTTGTTTGTAGAGTTTGCTGCACTGAGCTGCTAAGGCAGCCCACAGCAGAACGCTATTTGGCTGAGAGGTAGCGTTTCCACCTCTTAGCCAATAGCCGACGGGAAGAGGTAAAAATGTCACCTCTCAGCCAAATAGCATTCTGCTGCAAACAAATAAAGGAGCTTTCAGAATGAAGTATTTTATTGTTATAAAATTTACTCAAACTGCATTGTCAGACCAGTTCAACTGCGGACAAGTGTGTGTATGTATGTATGTATGTGTGTGTGTATGTGTATGTATGTATATATATATATATATATATATATATATTTACTCATAATACATTATAATTTAGTCAGTTGATCTATTTGCGTAAAACATAATCCGAGAACCTAGTTGATAGGATTAATGAGTATAATTATACGCTTTATTTTTAGTATCAGCAGACTTGGTATCATGAGGGTCCCAACTCACTGAAAACTGCTCGTCTATGGATAGCAAACTACTCTCTCCCTCGGTAAGTGATGGGATAATGTTGTGATAAATGATCTACAAAACATGCAAAGAAAAATCTAGTATACAATGTCCCTTTAAAAAACTGTTTGGGACTTCTGTCTTTGGGTTTTTGTGCCCATTCAGCTAAAAGAGGAGTAGTGAGGTCAGGTATTGATGTTGGGTGAAAAGGTCTGGCTTGTAATTGTCTTTCAAGTTGATCTGAATTTTGTTCAATGAAGTTGAGGCCAGGGCTCTATGCAAGACACTTGCATTCCTACACACCAAACTCATCAAACCATGTCTTCATTGACCTCGCTTAGTGCATAGTAGTCTTCATGGACCTCGCTTTATGTGTAGGGGGACAGCTTTGGTAGAACAGGTAAGGGCCTTTCATGAACTGTTGCCATAGTTGGAAACACCCATTTGCCCAAAATGTCTTTTTAATTTCTAGTATTAACAGGACCATTCACTGGAACCAAACCCTGTAAAACAGCCCTAGACCATTATCCCTTCTCCTCCAAACTTTACAGCAGACACTATGTATTCTGGTAGGTAGCATTCTTCTGTCATCTGTCACACCCAGATTATTCCATCAGACATCAAAGAAAAATTGATCACAGCCCGTTTGGTTGCTCCACAGTCCAGTGGTTGTATGCTTTACATCACTACAGCCAACACTTGACATTGGACTTGTTAATGTGTGGCTTGTGTACAGCTCCTCAGCCATGGACACACATTTCATTAAGCACCCAACACACAGTTCTTGTGTTGATGTTGCTTCCAGAGGCAGTTTAGAACTTGCTAGTGAATGATGCCACAGATGGTAGGTGTGCTACTCTCTCTTAGTTTCTTTTTGTCCCACTAATCAGTTAAATAAGTTTGAGGCAATAAAAGATCTACATTTGTTTGCAAGAAAGAATGTAAATAGAACTATGTCTGTGAGGAGACACTGTCTCTTTAACAGGATGTGACACGTTATTCGCTTGGAATCAATATGGGTTTAAATATTGGAGGTGTGTACTCTTAATATCTAAGCCCTGATGAAGCCCCAGTGATGTTGTGTGAAGGGGTAAAACGCTTGTGGCGCTGGCAGTTCTTTCTTCCTTGCGGATTAACAGCATAACATATGGGTGTTCACCTGGCAGTTCGGCTGTATGCAGGAGCGTGTATGTATTGGGTACTTGTAAAGCGCGGCTAATCACCCGTAAGGGTCTCAAGGCGCTGCTTATTTTATCGACCTTGGAAGGATGAAAGGCTGAGTGTACCTCGCCGGGGATTGAACCTGCAACCCTTGGGTTGCTACAGAACTCAGCCACAGTGTCTTAGCATGCTGAGCTATCTGTCCGATGTATGGGAATTCAGCTGCTGGAACGCTTTAATCTATAGCATACATCTAAAGATATAAATATCCATAAGAAGGTGGATTCCCTGGTGACTCGAAAGCTGCTATCACTCTGAACCGGAGGAGGAGATATTTCCTAGCGGTTTGAGGAAAGGTAAAAGCAGCGGTAAACCAGGACGGTAAGACACTAATGGGATATGAATCTTGCAGGTGGGACCTTAAGTGCAGTTTGAAAACAGGTTAAAGGATGCTTGATTTTATGCCTAAATCTGACAAACACGCATTGAAACTACTCTGAGAACAAGGAATTTGATCTGTGAACCTGCAACATGTTTTCTAAAGATATATAACAGCATACTCATGAGAGTGAGACTTTGCTACTTATAAATATTTATTTTGTTCTCATGCCAATCATTGGTACGGATTTACTCTGAGTGATTTTCTAAGATGTTCATAAAAATGTTTCTGACAGCCATGTAAGTCATGCTTGCCTTAAATTGATATGTTAGTGCACTTAACATTTTTAAGGTGGTACCACCCATATATGAATGTTTTTTTTATTTTTTCTGCACAGATAATATTTTTGATCAATTGAAGGAATGTTTTAGAATTACCTTAGAATAAATAATAATTTAAAAAGAGTTCTGAGTTCCCTTTCTTTATGGGGGAGGGGTAATGTACCTTCCTCCGTTTTTTCTTTCTGAATTTTCTGTATATTTAAAACTTGTTAAAGGGTCTGCACCAATTTCCTTAGTGAATATATAACCTTTAAACCTGAATTTTATTTTTTTTCCTGTAAAAAATGTCTGGCATGTAACCAATTGAGTTTTCACAAATCCGCTTTTTTTGTGTATTCCCAGGCTGGTACCAGGTTCTTCGTTAGACATATGCAGTAGCAATATTAGCACAGAAGGAGACATTTTGTTAATAAGCATGTATTGTATAGCTATTTATAACATGAACATTTCCATGGCATAACATTTATTGGGCATATGTATAATACAAGGGCCTGTGCACTTTGAACACGTAGAAAGTTATAACATCACTCTACTTTCTAGGGCTCTGAAACGATTGGAAGCCGCCCGCGAATATCGAAGTATCCCAGAATCCACCAGAACATCCCAAAAACAGGAACTGCATAAATCTCTGAGGGTAATTTGCAAGCTATCTAGCATATAAGGGATAACGTATTCTCAAGCATTTACACTTGCTCACCTTTGAATTAAAGAAAATGTGATCTATAACCGATGTACATTAGGAAGATTAGAGTTTGCAAAGCCAGTGCACATTCTGTAGTTTTACCTATTGGTTATTTTACCCCTTCAAGCCCGGCACAATTGTTTAATATCGGAACAAAGTTCTTATGTAAACAAATTGAAATCACGATCGCGTATTTCGATGATGGGATCGGGGCAGGGGGAGTGCCTATGACGCTAGGCACTCCCTCCAGTCCGCGATCCCATTCAGGAAGCTGCAAAGGCTTCAGGACAGCCAAATGGTTAGGGTGTCCCTTGTCCTAAGGGTGCTAAAGCCCGGCGCAATAAGGACGGCATGGGACGTCCAAACGGCGGGAAGGGGTTAAAGGACCTTAAACGCACAAATAAAATCATTTCCGTTTTAAGAAGTATTTTTGCAATATACTTTCATTAGCAAAATTGCTTCTAAAAACATCCCACCTTCTCAGAGTCAGCAGTTGCTTATATGGCACAAATGAAGTATTCACTAATGCAATACACCCCCCCGCTAGCTCTCTGAGCTTTGAATACTGGTCACAGACCCTCAAAGCATATGTGCGTATGCCATTGGAAAAACTGTAATAGCATTTAGTAAAAGCATTTTTGCTAATTGATATATATTGCAGAAATGCTTCTTTTTAAAATTGAAATGCACCCATGCACATTTCAATTTTGACCTTTCTATCCCTATTTCGATGCAAAAATATTTGAATAGCCTTTGCTTTACTATGGGTAATTAAAAAATATTTTAACAACTTTTACTTTCCAGAACATAAAAGTGTAGAAAGAAAAAAACACAGCGTTTTATTATTGCACTGGTTTTGCAGAGGTTAAACACACAGTTAAATGTTTCTCCAATGCACTACTGAGAGCTAGCTGAACATATCTGGTGAGCCCATGTCAAGAGGCTTACGTGCGTAGCTCCCAGTAGTGCATTTCTGCACCTGAGCCTACCTAGGTATGCTTTCCAACAAAGGATACCAACAGAAGAACGTAGATTTGATAACACAAATGCATTGAAAAGTGTCTTAAAATTGCATGATTTGTCTAACTCATAAAAGTGGAATTTGTCTTTCATGTGGCTTTAACTATTGGAATATACATGTAGCATACCTAGGGATTAGTTGCTCATTGGCTTATATTGGTGAATGGAACACACCTCCCATAAGCATGACAACAATCTAGGTTTTATTCAGCATAGTGATCTGACTCATGTTTTCTTCTTTTTCCAGTCTTTAAATAATTTTTGCAGTCAGATTGGTGATGACCGCCCACTTTCCTTCTGCAATTTTAGCCCTAATTCCAAGCTCTTGGCTACAGCCTGCTGGTAGGTTGGAGGGTGTCTGGTTTACTCATGCAATAATATGTATTTGATCAGTTGTCGGAAAGTTACAATTTTGGGAGATTAAGAAAATTGGTATGTGTACAGCAGTCTTCAGAGTATCATCCTTAAAGGGACATTCTGCTACAGAATTGTTATTGTTTAAAAATATAGATAATCTTTTATTACCCATTCCCCAATTTTCCATAACCAACACGGTTATATTAATACACGTTTTATCTCTGTGATTATCTTGTATTTAAACCTCTCCAAACTGCCCTTTATCTAAGTTCCTTTGACAGACTTGCGTTTTAGCCAATCAGCGCTGACTCATAAATAACTCCACGAGAGTGAGGACAATGCTACTTGGTCTAACTTTGAAAAACTGTCCGAATGCACTGAGATAAGATGTGGCCTTCAAGGGCTTAGAAATTAGCATATGAGCCTACCTAGGTTTAGCTTTCAACTAAGAATACCAAGGGAACAAAGCAAATTTGATGATAAACGTAAATTGAAAAGTTGTTTAAAATTGCATGCCCTATCTGACTCATGAAAGTTTAATTTTGACTAGAAGGTCCCTTTAACCCTTGAAAATGTGTTGGTGTCTAGTTAACCCCTAGGCTGCTCGAAGAGATTGCAACATAAAAAAACTTGCTTTTCCCCCTATTCTCAATTAAACTCTATTAATGGTTTCTTACCATTTCTGCACAGTTTTACTTTCAATTATTACTCCTTATTTTTCTCCCATAAAATCCTGATTGCTTGCTACTATGTACCACTTTCTCAGTAATGTTCTTCTCCTTAAAGGGACACTGAACCCAATTTTTTTTTATTTTGTGATTTAGATAGAGCATGACACTTTAAGCAACTTTTCTAATTTACTCCTATTATCAAATTTTCTTCATTCTCTTAATATCTTTGTTTGAAATGCAAGAATGTAAGTTTAGATGCCGGCCCATTTTTGGTGAACAACCTGAGTTCTTGCTGATTGGTGGATACATTCACCCACCAATAAACAAGTGCTGTCCAGAGTTTGAACCAAAAAAAAGCTTAGATGCCTTCTTTTTCAAATAAAGATAGCAAGAGAACCAAGAAAAATTGACAAGAAAGTTGCTTAAAATTGCATGCTCTATCTGAATCACGAAAGCTAGAAATTTGGGTTCAGTGTCCCTTTATGTAGCACTTTTCTGTATTTGATTACTGCTACATCACACATGTAGTGTGTATATTTTTTTTTGTTTAGTTTAATAAAGTTTTTATTTTTTAATAAGTAATAATAACACATAACCAATTGCTCGAAATTAAGTGATAGTTGTGAATATAGTGTGTATTTAAAAATAAACTCATTTTTATTATTTTATAGTGGTTATGTTGCCAAGAACAATATGGCTAATGTTTAATTTACTTTTCCAGGAGTGGACTTTGCAAACTTTGGTCTATACCAGACTGTAATCTAATCCGAACTTTAAGAGGTAATATATTACAATTCACAGATCACAATAGTGAAAAGCAGTGCTAACAAAATTATTAAATAAACACTCAAAGTTGATAATAAAAGTATAGAAGTGATGCAGTCACCTCATCAATCAGTGTTCTTCTGAATGAAATGTTGCACCAATGATTCCAGCAACAATGTTGTGAAATCTGAACACATGCAAACAGACTGATCTATGTAAAACAGTGAAGAAAACAGCGCATCTCTGATTCAAAGTAATTTATTAACTATTTAAAAAGTGCATAAAGTATTGCACTAACTTAAAAAAATATTATTGTGAATAAAACAAAGTGTGTAGTTCAGGAGTGAGTCTCGCCTGTATCCGCTGTATACTTAGTACACCGTGAGCCACGATCTCGAACGTTGCCAATCGGGTAATGTCACAGCACCAGGAACTCACTATGGGCATCTTAAGTATACAGCGGATACAGACAAGACTCGCTCCTGAACTGCACGTTTTTTATTTATTGCACAATAATATTTGTTTAAAGTAAGTGCAATATTTTATGAGCTTTTATAAATTGTTAAAAATTTACTTTGAGTCAGCGATGCCCTGTTTTCTTCTCTGTTTTACAAAAATATATTACAATTGTTGTGGGCTATAACAACTGGTCACATTCTAAGAATTTTGTGCTTCACTAGGTCACAAAACTGGGAAGTGACGATACTTTATAGTACACACAATCGCATTCCAAAAAAAACAAAATCCAGTTTACATAACCTTTGGTACAATATCGTAACATTTATTGTATACACTCACAAAGATACTTGTGTTTATTTTAATTTTATATAACAAAAAAATGTATCAATTACACAATAAAAAAAAATAAAAAATTTTTTATGCATTTCTCAAATCTCTGGATAGTAAATATTTGGAGCATAGTATCCAGCTTTCAAATGCTCTCTCACTATGTAAGTAAATTAAATACTCCTGTACGGAGGTTGTATAAGAAATGGATCTTGTATTTTTGACACACATTGTTTTTACGTTCTTATTTTGGATTTTAGCTACTTTAGTGTGGACGATTCACTAGGTGTCAGTGTGGATCTGCATTTTCATTTGTGAGCCAAAGTCCAATAATAATATAATTATTATTTCGGATACATATTAGATTAAAGTGAAGGTAAACTTTGATGAATGAAAGCCTGGTTTTTAAAAATACTATTAAAAACAGGGGCACTTTCATTCATCAAAGTTTAGAAAGCAGCCGTTTTGTTTAAAACTTACCTTTGGTTTTTCACAGCAGCCGTTTTGTTTAAAAACGTACATTTTTTTTTTTTCCACAGCTGGAGTAGCTTCCCCCACCCGGAGATCCTCTCTTCACACGTCAACAATGACTAATCCGGCTTCCTCCAATCATGGCATGTCCTCAGGCAATGACTCCCCTGGGGGGAAAGCCGTGATTTGAGGAAGCCGGATTAGTCATTGCTGACATGGGAAGAGAGGATCTCCGGCTGTTTTTCTGCAGCATACACACGTATCCTGTGAGGGCCTATGCATCAGTATTCAGACACTACACCTTCTCAGAGAGTCAGCAGTGCCTTGAATTGCAGAAATTACATCTTCAGAAGCAATACACAGTGCAGCTGGCTCTCTGAGCATGCATGGAGTTTGAATACGGGTGCACAAGCCCTCACAGGATTTGTGCGTATGCCAGAGAAAAGCCGTCATGCATTTTAACAGAAGCATTTTTGCCAATGGAAGTATATAGCAATAATGCTTATATTTCAAATTAAAAAGCTTCCATGCACATTTCAATGTTGATCTTTCTATCCCTTTAAATAAAGTAGAATTGCATAAAATTAGCAGGTGCATAATAAAAACACAATGAAGTAAAACTTACTCTGAATTTCAAATAAGCAGTAGATTTTTTCTTCTTCTTACAAATGTGTGTTTTCCCTATTTGTTGGCCCCTTGTATCATGTGACAGCCTTCAGCCAATCACAGGCTAGTATACATATACACTGTGAAGTTGTGCACATGCTTAGTAGGAGCTGGTGCTCAAAGTGCTAATATATAAAGACGGGGCAAAATTTGATAATGGAAGTAAATTGGAAAGTGTCTTAAAACTGCTGCTCTATCTGAATCATAAACGTTTCATTTTGACTTGAGTGTCCCTTTAATAAAATAGACATGGCAATTGCAACAGTCTCTCTCAGCATTGAATTACTTTTATTTATTTAAAATTTCTTATTGTATCTTCAGGGCATAACACAAATGTAGGGGCGATTGTGTTCCACCCCAAGGCCACGTTGTCTCTGGATGAGAAGGACGTCAGCCTGGCCTCCTGTGCAGCCGATGGATCTGTCAAGTTATGGAACTTGGAGAGGTGGGTTTTGTTCTGTTGAGTTCACATCTAAACCGGCAGAGTACCAAATGGAAAATATATATCCACAGTATTATAATAGAATGACTGAGCAGTTGAAGCTTTTTACCTGACCAAATGTTATTCATCAGAATTTCTCTTTACTGCAAAGTAATAAGGCTTAAAAAAAAATCCCGCTTAATCTATTGGGATAGCGATAGAGGCTTTGTTGAAAGAGTACATTAAAGGGACATAATACTCATATGCTAAATCACTTGAAACTGATGCAGTATAACTGTAAAAAGCTGACAGGAAAATATCACCTGAGCATCTCTATGTAAAAAAGGAAGATATTTTACCTCACAATCTCCTCAGCTCAGCAGAGTAAATTCTGTGTAAAAAGTTATACTCAGCTGCTCCCAGCTGCAGGTAAAAAAAAAAAAATGAAGAAATGAACAGCAGCCAATCAGCATCAACAGTGCTGAGGTCATGAACTCTTACTGTGATCTCATGAGATTTCACTTAACTCTCATGAGATTTCATTGTAAACTTCCCTAATCTGAATAGGGAAATAATATGAGAGTGCACGAGGCTCACTCCTTTCAGCTATCCCAGGACAGACACACTTATGTGCTGCTTAGAAATCCTTTACAATGGGATGTGGCTGCTGAGGAACTTTTGAAGTAAAATATCTTTCTCCAACATTGGTGTGTCCGGTCCACGGCATCATCCTTACTTGTGGGAATATCTCTTCCCCAACAGGAAATGGCAAAGAGTCCCAGCAAAGCTGGCCATATAGTCCCTCCTAGGCTCCGCCCACCCCAGTCATTCTCTTTGCCGTTGCACAGGCAACATGTCCACGGAGATGGTTAAGAGTTTTTTTGTGTTTAAATGTAGTTTTTTTTATTCTTCTATCAAGTGTTTATTTTAAAATAGTGCTGGTATGTACTATTTACTCTGAAACAGAAAAGGATGAAGATTTCTGTTTGTGAGAGGAAGATGATTTTAGCAGACAGTAACTAAAATCGATTGCTGTTTCCACATAGGACTGTTGAGATGAAGTAACTTCAGTTGGGGGAAGCAGTTAGCAGAATTTTCTGCTTAAGATATGACTAGCCATATTTCTAACAAGACAATGTAATGCGGGAAGGCTGTCATTTCCCCTCATGGGTACCGGTAAGCCATTTTCTTAGTCAAACAAACAGAATAAAGGGCTTATTATGGGCTAAAAAAACTGGTAGACATTTTTATGGGCTAAATCGATTGCTTTATTTGGGCTTTTTATTCATATTTATGCTGACAATTTGCATTTATAAACTTGGGGAACGTTTATTAAACGGCAGGCACTGTGTTAGACACCTTTTCCAGTCAGGGGGCCTTCCTAGTTGTAGACTGAGCCTCATTTTCGCGCCATTACTGCGCAGTTGTTTTTTGAGAGCAGGGCATGCAGATGCATGTGTGAGGATCTAAAAATTGCTGGAAAAGCTAATAGAAGGCGTCAATTGGTATCGTATTCCCCTCTGGGCTTGGTTGGGTCTCAGCAAAGACTATAGCTGGGACTGTATAGGGGTTAAATTTATAAACGGCTCCGGTTCCGTTATTTTAAGGGTTAAAGCTCTGAAATTTGGTGTGCAATACTATTAATGCTTTAAGACACTGTGGTGAAATTTTGGTAATTTTTGAACAATTCCTTCATACTTTTTCACGTATTCAGTAATAAAGTGTTTTCTGTTTAAAATTTAAAGAGACAGTAACGGTTTTGTTTTAAAACGTTTTTTGTGCTTTGTTGACAAGTTTAAGCCTGTTTAACATGTCTGTACCTTCAGATAAGCTATGTTCTATATGTATGAAAGCCAATGTGTCTCCCCATTTAAATTTATGTGATAATTGTGCCATAGCGTCCAAACAAAGTAAGGACAGTACTGCCACAGATAATGAAATTGCCCAAGATGATTCCTCAGATGAGGGGAGTAAACATGATACTACATCATCTCCTACTGTGTCTACACCAGTTTTGCCCACGCAGGAGGCCCCTAGTACATCTAGTGCGCCAATGCTTATTACCATGCAACAATTAACGGCTGTAATGGATAACTCCATAGCAAATATTTTATCCAAAATGCCTACTTATCAGAGAAAGCGCGATTGCTCTGTTTTAAACACTGAAGAGCAGGAGGGCGCTGATGATAATTGTTCTGTCATACCCTCACACCAATCTGAAGGGGCCATGAGGGAGGTTTTGTCAGATGGAGAAATTTCAGATTCAGGAAAAATTTCTCAACAAGCTGAACCTGATGTTGTGACATTTAAATTTAAATTAGAACATCTCCGCGCACTGCTTAAGGAGGTGTTATCTACTCTGGATGATTGTGACAACTTGGTCATTCCAGAGAAATTATGCAAGATGGACAAGTTCCTAGAGGTTCCGGTGCACCCCGACGCTTTTCCTATACCCAAGCGGGTGGCGGACATAGTAAATAAGGAGTGGGAAAAGCCCGGCATACCTTTTGTTCCCCCCCCCCCCCCCCTATATTTAAGAAATTATTTCCTATGGTCGACCCCAGAAAGGACTTATGGCAGACAGTCCCTAAGGTCGAGGGGGCAGTTTCTACTCTAAACAAACGCACTACTATTCCTATCGAAGATAGTTGTGCTTTCAAAGATCCTATGGATAAAAAATTGGAAGGTTTGCTTAAAAAGATTTTTGTACAGCAAGGTTACCTTCTACAACCAATTTCGTGCATTGTTCCTGTCACTACAGCAGCGTGGTTCTGGTTCGAGGAACTAGAAAAGTCGCTCAGTAGAGAGACTCCATATGAGGAGGTTATGGACAGAGTTCACGCACTTAAATTGGCTAAATCTTTTATTTTAGATGCCGCTTTGCAATTAGCTAGATTAGCGGCGAAAAATTCAGGGTTTGCTATTGTGGCGCGCAGAGCGCTTTGGCTAAAGTCTTGGTCAGCGGATGTGTCATCCAAGACAAAATTGCTTAACATCCCTTTCAAAGGTAAAACTCTATTTGGACCAGAATTGAAAGAGATTATTTCAGACATCACTGGGGGAAAGGGCCACGCCCTTCCACAAGATAGGTCTTTCAAGGCTAAAAATAAGTCTAATTTTCGTTCCTTTCGCAATTTCAGGAACGGACCGGCCTCTAATTCTGCATCCTCTAAGCAAGAGGGTAATGCCTCACAACCCAAACCAGCCTGGAAACCGATGCAAGGCTGGAACAAGGGTAAGCAGGCCAAGAAGCCTGCCGCTGCTAACAAAACAGCATAAAGGAGTAGCCCCCGATCAGGGACCGGATCTAGTGGGGGGCAGACTCTCTCTCTTTGCTCAGGCTTGGGCAAGAGATGTTTAGGATCCCTGGGCACTAGAAATAGTTTCTCAAGGTTATCTCCTGGAATTCAAGGAACTACCCCCAAGGGGAAGGTTCCACATGTCTCACTTATCCTCAAACCAAATAAAGAGACAGGCATTCTTACATTGTGTAGAAGACCTGTTAAAGATGGGAGTGATACACCCAGTTCCAATAAAGGAACAAGGAATGGGATTTTATTCCAATCTGTTCGTAGTTCCCAAAAAAGAGGGAACTTTCAGACCAATTTTGGATTTGAAGATCCTAAACAAATTTCTCAGGGTACCATCGTTCAAGATGGAAACCATTCGAATGATTCTACCCACTATCCAGGAAAGTCAATTTATGACTACCGTGGATCTAAAGGATGCGTACCTACATATTCCTATCCACAAAGAACATCATCAGTTCCTAAGGTTCGCTTTTCTGGACAAGCATTACCAGTTTGTGGCCCTCCCATTCGGGTTAGCCACTGCTCCAAGGATTTTCACAAAGGTGCTAGGGTCCCTTCTAGCGGTTCTAAGACCGAGGGGCATTGCAGTAGTACCTTACTTGGACGACAATCTAATACAAGCGTCGTCCCTGTCAAAAGCAAAGGCTCATACAGACATTGTTCTAGCCTTTCTCAGATCACACGGATGGAAGGTGAACATAGAAAAAAGTTCTCTGTCTCCGTCGACAAGAGTTCCCTTCTTGGGAACAATAATAGATTCCTTAGAAATGAGGATTTTTCTGACAGAGGTCAGAAAATCAAAACTTCTAAGCTCTTGTCAAGTGCTTCATTCTGTTCCTCGTCCTTCCATAGCGCAGTGCATGGAAGTAGTAGGGTTGATGGTTGCAGCAATGGACATAGTTCCTTTTGCACGAATTCATCTAAGACCATTACAACTGTGCATGCTCAAACAGTGGAATGGGGACTATACAGACTTGTCTCCAATGATTCAAGTAGATCAGAAGACCAGAGATTCACTCCGTTGGTGGCTGACCCTGGACCATCTGTCCCAGGGAATGAGCTTCCGCAGACCAGAGTGGGTCATTTTCACGACCGACGCCAGTCTAGTGGGCTGGGGCGCGGTCTGGGAATCCCTGAAAGCTCTGGGTCTATGGTCTCGGGAAGAGTCTCTTCTCCCGATAAACATTCTGGAACTGAGAGCGATATTCAATGCTCTCAGGGCTTGGCCTCAGCTAGCAAAGGCCAGATTCATAAGGTTCCAATCAGACAACATGACGACCGTTGCGTATATCAATCATCAGGGGGGAACAAGGAGTTCCCTGGCGATGAAAGAAGTGACCAAAATAATTCAATGGGCGGAGGATCACTCCTGCCACCTGTCTGCGATCCACATCCCAGGTGTGGAAAACTGGGAGGCGGATTTTCTGAGTCGTCAGACATTTCATCCGGGGGAGTGGGAACTCCATCCGGAGATCTTTGCCCAACTAACTCAATTATGGGGCATTCCAGACATGGATCTGATGGCGTCTCGTCAGAACTTCAAGGTTCCTTGCTACGGGTCCAGATCCAGGGATCCCAAGGCGACTCTAGTAGATGCACTAGTAGCACCTTGGACCTTCAACCTAGCTTATGTATTTCCACCGTTTCCTCTCATTCCCAGGCTGGTAGCCAGGATCAATCAGGAGAGGGCCTCGGTGATCTTGATAGCTCCTGCGTGGCCACGCAGGACTTGGTATGCAGACCTGGTGAATATGTCATCGGCTCCACCATGGAAGCTACCTTTGAGACAGGACCTTCTTGTTCAGGGTCCATTCGAACATCCAAATCTGGTCTCCCTCCAGCTGACGGCTTGGAGATTGAACGCTTGATTCTATCGAAGCGTGGGTTTTCAGATTCTGTGATAGATACTCTGGTTCAGGCCAGAAAACCGGTAACTAGAAAGATTTACCATAAAATATGGAAAAGATATATCTGTTGGTGTGAATCCAAAGGATTCCCATGGAATAAGATAAAAATTCCTAAGATTCTCTCCTTTCTACAAGAAGGTTTGGAGAAAGGATTATCTGCAAGTTCTCTAAAGGGACAGATCTCTGCTTTATCTGTCTTACTACACAAGAGACTGGCATCTGTGCCAGATGTTCAAGCATTTGTTCAGGCTCTGGTTAGGATCAAGCCTGTTTACAGACCTTTGACTCCCCCCTGGAGTCTAAATCTAGTTCTTTCAGTTCTTCAAGGGGTTCCGTTTGAACCTTTACATTCCATAGATATTAAGTTACTATCTTGGAAAGTTTTGTTTTTGGTTGCAATTTCTTCTGCTAGAAGAGTTTCAGAGTTATCTGCTCTGCAGTGTTCTCCGCCCTATCTGGTGTTCCATGCAGATAAGGTGGTTTTGCGTACTAAGCCTGGTTTTCTTCCTAAGGTTGTTTCTAACAAAAATATTAACCAGGAGATAGTTGTACCTTCTTTATGTCCGAATCCAGTTTCAAAGAAGGAACGTTTGTTACACAATTTGGACGTAGTCCGTGATCTAAAATTCTATTTAGAGGCTACAAAAGATTTCAGACAAACATCTTCCTTGTTTGTTGTTTATTCTGGTAAAAGGAGAGGTCAAAAAGCGACTTCTCCCTCTCTTTCCTTTTGGCTTAAAAGCATCATCCGATTGGCTTATGAGACTGCCGGACGGCAGCCTCCTGAAAGAATCACAGCTCACTCCACTAGGGCTGTGGCTTCCACATGGGCCTTCAAGAACGAGGCTTCTGTTGACCAGATATGTAAGGCAGCGACTTGGTCTTCACTGCACACTTTTGCCAAATTTTACAAATTTGATACTTTTGCTTCTTCGGAGGCTATTTTTGGGAGAAAGGTTTTGCAAGCTGTGGTGCCTTCCGTTTAGGTAACCTGATTTGCTCCCTCCCTTCATCCGTGTCCTAAAGCTTTGGTATTGATTCCCACAAGTAAGGATGACGCCGTGGACCGGACACACCAATGTTGGAGAAAACAGAATTTATTCTTACCTGATAAATTACTTTCTCCAACGGTGTGTCCGGTCCACGGCCCGCCCTGGTTTTTTAATCAGGTCTGATGAATTATTTTCTCTAACTACAGTCACCACGGTACCATATGGTTTCTCCTATATATATTTCCTCCTGTCCGTCGGTCGAATGACTGGGGTGGGCGGAGCCTAGGAGGGACTATATGGCCAGCTTTGCTGGGACTCTTTGCCATTTCCTGTTGGGGAAGAGATATTCCCACAAGTAAGGATGACGCCGTGGACCGGACACACCGTTGGAGAAAGTAATTTATCAGGTAAGCATAAATCCTGTTTTCTTTTTTACATAGAGATGTTCAGGTGATATTTTCTAGTCAGCTTTTTACAGCTATGCTGCATCACTTTCAAGTGTTTCAACATTTGGGTATTATGGCCCTTTAAAAAAAATGAGACCTTTTTAATATCCAACACGGTTTGCATCACTCCCATATCAATTTTTTATATATATATATTTTTTTTTTAATCTAGCCACTTAAAAATAGGCATTTAATGTTATTAAAGACAAGTTTTTTTTAAATATTACATTTTTATTTGTAATATGCCACAGCGTGTTCCACAATAAAAATTAGCCTGCCTTGTGGTTTAATGAAGTAGGCAGTGTAATACTTTGCAATATTCTAACCGTTTCTATTATTTGTAATTGATACTTAAAGGGACAGTCTACACCTTAGTCATCTTAGTCTTGCCTTGGATTAAACTGCAAATATCGTCCTGCACCTTTTCTATATCATGCAGTAGGGATGGTAAAAAAGTTATTTTAAAATGAATATTTTTTCTGGTCACTTTAAAATGGCTACCAAGCTCCGCCCACTGATGACATCACGATCTGGGCTGCATCTAGACACTGTTGAATTCAACTAATGAGTTGTTATTTTTTTATTGGATGCCATAAGCAGCCCAGATCATGATGTCATCAGTGGGCGGAGCTTGGCAGCCATTTCAAAGTGCCCAGAAACAGTATTCATTTTAAAATAAAATAAAAAATCCATTCCTGGTGCAGGAGGCTATTTGCAGCTTAATCTAAGGTAAGACTTTATGATGATGAAGGTGTAGACTGTCCCTTTAAGCTATCCTAAGTAAACATTAATTGCATAATTTAACATAAACTGATTACAGAGAATTTGTGCAACAAACATTGAAAGTCTTAGCTTAATACTGTCTTAAATTTTAGCTGTGTGCTCAGTAAATTCAAGTCAGGAAGTTTTATCTTAGCCTGATGTCATAAAACATCTAGGCTAGCGAATAGGCTATAGACACTAAAACTTTACACTTATTTTGTCAATATTTAAACAACTGATGAAACTTTGAAAAAATAAATCTACATGTTATTCTCAGACTAATCTGTTCTTTGACTGCATCATTCTATCTAGCATTTATTTAATGTTTAATGTCCCTTTAAAACACTGGGGGCGGGCTACACTGAGAATTTTTTGCATGAAAACAAGTAAGTTATTTGCTTTTTATTATATTTTCTTTGATTTAATATATTTGTTTTTACCAAAGGAGCACTGTTTAAAGGGACACTAAACACACTTTTTTTTTTCTTTCATGATTCAGATAGAGCATGCAATTTTAAGCAACTTTTTAATTTACGTTCTCAAGCTATTTTTATTTGAAAAAGTGGGAATGAAAGCTTAGCCCATTTTTGGTTCAGCACCCTGGATAGCGCTTGCTGATTGGTGGCTGCATTTCGCTACCAATCAACAAGCTGTATCTAGGTGCTGAACCTAAAATGGGCTGGCTCCTATGCTTTTCATATAAATATACCAAGAGAATGAAGAAAAAATGTATAATAGGAGTAAACTAGAAAGTTGCTTAAAATTGCATTCTCTCTTCGAATCATGAAAACATTTTTTGGAGTTTAATATCCCTTTAAAACGTAACAAGCAGCTGAATGTGACATAGGTATATCATCATCTTGGTAAAATACATTCTCCATGATTCATTTTTGTATATTTATAAGTATTAAGTAATGGTGAAATTCTAATTAAAGTCACTGGCTCTACTAACGTGAGAGATTAACTCTCTTGCCTCAGCTAATTAAGACTGTTAATCTTAATCTCAGGAGATGTTATTATTTAGCTGTCACAATCGAAGAGGTTACCCAGGTAAATGATCCCACCTGGGGACCCAAATCATCTGCTCCCATCTGATCAATCTTTTGTTTGTTTTCTTGCACTGCGTGCCTAGATTAAACTGCTTGTATAATGCCAGTAATATATAATACGCACTATTTCTATAGGAACATTTATCATTTAAAAAGTTTGATCTTCACACAGGATTTCCCATGAGCCTCCACTCAAATGCACATTTTATTGACACCAGATTATGTCTGTTACCACTTTGAGGACCTGGATATTCCTACCTATATAGGAACTTTATTTAAAGGAGTGTCTTGTAGGCTTTAAAAACAAGAGATCTTGTGGGGGGGTCTCTTGGCCTTTTTGAAGACCTGTTAGAATTTCCTTAGAGGAATAAAAAAATGCTTTAATTTTCTACCCGCCAAAGTCGCACGCTGTTTGAAGGAGCAAGAAATTGTGTTTCAAAGGTTGGGTTTTGAGGATTTCTGGCATTAAAGGGACATAATACTCATATGCTAAATTGCTTGAAACTGATGCAGTATAACTGTAAAAATCTGACAGGAAAATATCACCTGAGCATCTCTATGTTAAAAAGGAAGATATTTTACCTCACAATTTCCTCAGCTCAGCAGAGTAAGTTCTGTGTAAAAAATTATACTTCAGTTGCTGTCCAGCTGCAGGTAAAAGAATAAAAAATGAAGGAATGAACAGCAGCCAATCGGCATCTGCGGTGCTGAGGTCATGAACTCTTTTACTGTGATCTCATGAGATTTGACTTAACTCTCATTAAATTTCATAGTAAACTTCCTTAAACTGAATAGGGAAATAAGATGAGTGTGCACGAAGCTCGTTCCTTTACCTTTCCCAGGACAGACATACTGATTTGTTGCTTAGAAGTCCTTTACAATGGGATGTGGCTACTGAGTAATTTTTGAGGTAAAATATCTTTCTTTTTTACATAGAGATGTTCAGGTGATATTTTCTAGTCAGCTTTTTTACAGCTATGCTGCATCACTTTCAAGTGTTTAAACATTTGGGTACCATGGCCCTTTAAAGAGTGAAGTCAAAATTAAACATTCCTGATTCTGATAAAGTATGCAGTTCTAAACAACTTTTCAATTTACTGTTATCAAAGTTGCTTTGTTCTTTGGCATACTTTGTTGAATAGTTAACCTAGGTGAGCTCAGGAGCGTGCACTGATAACAGTGAATTGGAAAGTTGTTTAAAACCGCATACTTAATCGGAATCGTGAATGTTTAATTTTGACTTTACTGTACTTTTTAAAGCAGGGGTCAGCAACCTTGGCACCCCAGATGTTTTGGAACTCAACTTCCCATGATTCTCAGGCACACTAGGCTGGCTGAGAATCATGGGAAATGTAGTTCCGAAAGGTTGCCTTAAAGATTAACGAAACACAATTTTTTTTGTCTCAATTCAGATACATCTTTCCAATTTACTTCTATTATCTAATTTGCTTCATTTTCTTGGTATCCTTTGTTATAGAAACAGCAATGGACAATGTGTGAACCAAAAGCATGAGGCTTATATGTTCAGCCACCAATCAGCAGCTCCTAGCTATGCTTTTAAACAAAGGATGTTGAGAGAATTAAACAAATTAGATAGGAGTAAATTGGAAAGTTTTTTAAAATGACATGCAGTCTCTGAATCAATTAAGGAAAAAAATTGGTTTCATGTCCGTTGAAGGCCCAGAGGCTGATAGAAGCTTAGAAGTGTGCAGATGTCTTTAGCAGTCTATGGCAGCAGTAATTGCAGTGTTGCATGCTCCTGAACTCACCTAGGACTGCTCTATAACAAAGGATACAAATAGAACTAAGGAAAATTGATTATAGAAGCAAATTGCAAAGTTGCTTAAAATATAATCTATTGTCATGGTTCGAGTTTTGTTGTTTGGTTTTTTTTATACTTCCCTATCCAGCTTGCTTATTTTTGTAAAAGCAGCCCTGACAGATTCTGTTTGTGTGTGAGAAGGGCCTGTCAATCACCCAGAGCGAGTCAGGTGATCGCTGCTTTTTACATTGCAAGGGCTCCGGACCAGCTTATGCTGCTTAGTACAAAACTTTAAAAATGTAATCACTCTTATGTGGGTTCTGTTTTTGAGTATCTTCATAGGAAGTTTAGCTGCCTTGAAAACTTTGTATGATATTCACTAAATGCTATAGATTACTAATCCACTGTTCTCCCAGGGCCTATTTAATGGGCACACCACCCAGTGGCTTTTACTGACCACCCAGCTACAATGTAAGCCAATATTAAGCTAAACTTTGCCACTATTAATTATGTTAATGTTTGTTGCACAAATTAATTAAATCAATTTGTGTTAAATTATGAAATAAATCTGTGCTTTGAATAGCTTTAGTAACATTTATAAATTACATAAAATGTTATTATAGTGCAAAGTATTACACTGCCCCCACCTGACTGGCAACATTTTATGTGGAGAACACTGTTAATCTCTTAAAGCACATCTCTTAAAGGGACACCCAAGCCAAAATTAAACTTTCATGATTCAGACTTAACATGCAGTTTTAAACAACTTTCCAATTTACTTCCATTACCAAAATGTGCACAGTCTTTTTTTTTTTATTTACACTGAGTCACCAGCTCCTACTGAGCATGTGCAAGAATTCACAAAATATACGTATATGCATTTGTGATTGGCTGATGGCTGTCACATGGTACGTGTATGCACACAGGAGGAGTGGAAATAGACTTAACGTTGACATTTGTCAGGAAAAAAAAATCTACTACTCATTTGCATTTCAGACTAAGTGCTATTGCATTGTCGTTTTATCGACTGTATTTACTGGTTCTTTATTACCAATATTTCTTGAATTTTCTGTAGTGATGAACCGGTCGCAGACATTGAAGGGCACAACATGCGAGTGGCACGAGTGATGTGGCATCCATCTGGACGGTTTTTGGGTACCACATGGTGAGAGATTCAGTATACAAGGGTGAAGACGGGATATTTTGTGGATTTTTAGCAAGGATAAGTAATTATGGACTCGTGCTTGTTTCTAATTGGATTGGTGGATCTCTTTATTCCTGTGGCCTAACAGTTATGACCGATCCTGGAGGCTTTGGGACTTGGAAGCCCAAGAGGAAATCTTGCACCAGGAGGGTCACAGCAAAGGAGTGTATGACATTGCTTTCCATGGGGACGGGTCACTGGCTGGGACTGGGTAAGGACTTTCTACATCTTGTAGCGCCTGTGAGATCACATGTGCAACATCTGAACTAAGAACCGAGAGATGCAAGAGTGCTAATTCACATTAGTTATTTGGTACATCAGCAATACAAAAACCTACACCCATGTGTGCATACGATATCCTGATTAAAATGGCACTATACACCTTTTGGGTAAAAATTGTGCTTATCCTACACTCCCTAGGACAGGGCTCAGCAACCTTGGCTCTCCAGATGTTTTAGAACTACATTTCCCATGATGGTTAGACAGCTTAGAGACAATTAAAGGGACACTGAAGCCAATTTTCTTCTTTTGTGATTCAGATAGAGCATGACATTTTAAGCATCTTCCTAATTTACTCCTATTATCAAATTCATTCTCTTGGTATCTTTATTTGAAATGCAAGAATATAAGTTTAGATGCCGGCCCATTTTTGGTGAACCACCTGGGTTGTCCTTGCTGATTGGTGGATACATTTATCCACCAATAAAAAAGGGCTGTCCAGAGTTCTAAACCTAAAAAAAAGCTTAGATGCCTTCTTTTTCAAATAAATATAGCAAGAGAATGAAGAAAAATTAATAATAGGAGTAAATTAGAAAGTTGCTTAAAATTGCATGCTCTATCTGAATCGTAAAAGAAAAAATGTGGGTTCAGTGTCCCTTTAAGCATCATGGGAAATGTAATTCTAAAACATCTGGAGAGCCAAAGTTGCTGACCCCTGCCCTAGAAGTCCGACAAGCAAATTATTTAAAGGGACAGTCTAATTTGTTTTATTTTATTGATTAAAAAGATTGATAACACCTTTACTACCCATTACCCAGATTTGCATAAACAATATTGTTATGTTAATAAACTTACACAATAGCTAGACAGTGCTAGTTCATGTGTGCCATATAGATAACATTGTGCTCACTCCTGTGTAGAATGATAATGTTTATACAGGAACCAGCACTGATTGGATAAAATGCAAGTTTGTTAAAAGCACTGAGATAAGGTGGCAGTCGGCAGAGGTTTAGATACAGGTAATCGTAGATAAAAAGTATATTGATATAACGGTGTTGTGTATACAAAACTGGGGAATGGGTAATAAAGGGATTATTGTGCAAATACATCAAATTGCTGGTTAAAGGGATAGTCAAGTCAAAATTAAACTTTCATGATTCATATAGAGCAGCTATTTTAAGCAACTTTCTAATTTACTCCTATTATCAATTTTTCTTTGTTCTATTGGTATCTTTTTTTTTTTTTAATGTAAGCTGGCCCATTTTTGGTTCAGCACCTGGGGAACGCTTGCTGATTGATGACTACATTTAGACACCAATCAGAAAGTGCTACCCAGGTGCTTTACCAAAAATGGGCTGGCTCCTATGTTTACATTCTTGCTTGTTCAAATAAAGATACCAAGAGAATGAAACAACGCTGATAATAGGAGTTAATTAGAAAGTTGCTTAAAATGTCATGCTCTATCTGAATCGTGAAAGTTTAATTTTGACTAGACTATCCCTTTAAGACAATTTGCATATTTTTCAAAAAACATTGTTACAGATATTGCTTTTTGGCTTCTCAAGGAGGGCACAATTTTTACACAAAAGAAATAGCTTTTTCTTTATCAAATTGCTCTGTATCCCATTAATTTATACTTGAGTCTAACCTGGCTGGATTTTTTTATTTAGGGGCATGGATGCTTTTGGTCGAGTATGGGACCTGCGCACAGGCCGCTGCATCATGTTTCTAGAGGGTCATCTCAAGGAGATCTATGGAGTCAATTTCTCACCCAATGGGTAAGTTCAGTGGGAAGATTAGACCGTGACCTTTATATATGTTGAGAAACTCTTCTTCTTCTTAAATTAGCTGATATTTTTTATACAAAATAAAATGACTATTTTATCACACTTCTTTCACTCTTTTGCAAGCAGCTAAATGCTTCTACAAATTATTCTAAAATATGTGCTTTAAAGGGACAGTAAAGTCATAATTAGACATTTATGATTTAGACAGAACATACAATTTTAAACAACTTTCTAATTTACTTCTATTTAATTTGCTTCCTTCTCTTGTTGTTCTTTGCTGAAATGTTTATCTAGGAAAGCTCAGGAGCTGATTGGTGGCTGCATATATCTACCAATTGTCATTGGCTCACTCATGTGTTCAGTTAGAAACCATTAGTGCACTGCTGCTCCTTCAACAAATGATACAACGAGAATTAAACAAATTAGATAATAGAAGTAAATTAGAAAGTTGTTTAAAATTGTATCCTCTATCTATCTGAATCATGAAAGAAAAATTTTGGGTTTGATGTCTCTTTAATGTAAGTATGGCAATAACAGTGAAATATCATTGCATAATCAGCACAGATATCTTAAAGGGATATGAAACCCACAAATTTTCACTGAGACAGAGCATATAAGTTAAAAAAAAAGTTTCCAATTTACTTCTTTTATCAAATTTGTTTTGTTCCCATGATATTCTGTGTTGAAGAGATACCTAGGTAGCATCTGCAGCACTACATGGCAGGAAATAGTGCTGCTATCTAGTGCTTTTGCAAATGGATAATATTCTAGCTTAAGTGCTCCAGAAGTGGGCCGGCTCCCAAGCTTATGTCCCTGCTTTTCAACAAAAGATATCAAGAGAATAAACAAAAAAATATAATTGGAGTAAATTATAAAGTTGTTTAAAATAGCCTGCTCTATCTAAATCATGAAAGAAAAGTTTTGGGTTTCATATCCCTTTAACCCCTTAATGACCAAGGACGTGCAGGGTACGATCGCCTCCAGCTGCTTTCAGGGTATTGCAGCAATGCCTCAATATTGAGCCATCGTGCAATACCCTTTTTAAGCACACCGATGGCCCTCTCTGCGTCGACCAGCGATGGTGCCGATCGTTGGTGGCTTGGGAGGGATACAAGGGAGGCGGGTGGGCGGCCCATCGCTGGATCACTTCCTCTCAGTGTTGATCCTGTTTCGGCAGTGCAGCGAGGGCGTTGGGTACACTGTATAAGGGTAGGAGGGAGAGAGAGGGAGGATAAGTCTTGGGAATAGAGATCTGGAGGGTGAGGGTATTGAGGAGGGCAGCTACACTACGGAAAATATGGAATTAATAAAAAAATAAAAAAAACTTTCTGCCAGTACTTAAGATGGCAGTGACAATTGAGAGGTGGGGGAGGGAAGAGAGCTGTTTGAGAGGGGTCAGGGAGGGATCAGGGGGTGGATGTGTTAGATTGGAGGCTGATCTCTACACTAAAGCTAAAATTAACCCTACAAGCTAGCTAATTAACCCTTCATTGCTGGGCATAATACAAGTGTGGTGCGCAGTGGCATTTAGCTGCCTTCTAATTACCAAAAAGCAACTCCAAAGCCGGATATGTCTGACATTTCTGAACAAAGTAGATCCCAGAGAAGCATTTACAACCATTTGTGCCATAATTGCACAAGCTGTTTGAAAATAATTTCAGTGAGAAACCTAAAGTTTGTGAAAAAGTGAACAATTTTTTTTTACTTGATTGCATTTGGCGGTGAAATGGTGGCATGAAATATACCAAAATGGGCCTAGATCAATACTTTAGGGTGTCTACTATAAAAATATATATACATGTGAAGGGTTATTCAGGGATTCCTGACAGATGTCAGTGTTACAATGTAACTATCACTAATTTTGAAAAAAAATGGGTTGGAAATAGCAAAGTGCTACTTGTACTTATTGCCCTATAACTTGCAAAGAACATGTAAACATTGGGTATTTCTAAATTCAGGACAAAATTTAGAAACTATTTAGCATGGGTGTTTTTTGGTGGTTGTAGATGTGTAACAGATTTTGGGGATCAAAGTTAGAAAAAGTGTGGGTTTTCCTCCCATTTTTTCATCATATTTTATAAAAAAAAAATTATAGTAAATTATGATATGATGAAAATAATGGTATCTTTAGAAAGTCCATTTAATGGCGAGAAAAACGGTATATAATATGTGTGGGTACAGTAAATGAGTAAGAGGAAAATTACAGCTAAACACAAACACCGCAGAAATGTAATAATAGCCCTGGTCCTTAACAGTAAGACAATTGAAAAATGGTCTGGTCACTAAGAGGTTAATGCTCTTCACTTTTCTCAGGTTCCACATGGCTACAGGAAGTGGTGACAACACCTGTAAAGTATGGGACCTTCGCCAGCGGAAATGTATTTACACCATTCCTGCCCATCAGAACTTGATCAGCACGGTCAAGTTTCAACGTAAGTGCCCAACACATTTCACTTTGTTTATTCTGTATCCTTTTGGAGAGAAAACTGCAGAGACAGATTAAGAAGGACAATAAAAATAAATTGGTCAGTTCAGGACCGTGCTTTGTTATTACTGGTCAGTTAAAGGGACAGTATACATTTTCATATAACTTCATGTAATAGACACTACTATAAAGAAGAATAAGCACAGATACTGATGTAAAAATCCAGTATAAAACCTTTGAAAAACTTATTTAGAAGCTCCCAGTTTAGCTCTGTTGATGAGACTGATTACAACAGGCGCAAGCAGGAATCTGTAGACATCAGTATTCATCTAAAAATGTAGGGCTTGGTTAAGAGTCTGAAAATCTGCACAATGTTATTTAAAAATAAGCAAAACTATACGTTGTTACAAAAACACTCCCAGGTGAACTATATAAATGGATCATCTACAAAACATTTATGCAAAGTGAAATCTAAGACCCTTCTAACCTCTACTTCATGTTTTTATATTCTCTGACGAAAGTGAATCTTGTAAAATGCTTATAACCCTGGCAGATTACATATTCTCTTTTTTTTTTTTTAAATCTCCCTGTATACACGTTATTCTGAAAGTTAGCCGTGTTTTTTTACTGGCAGATCATCCCGTCTCCACAAGTGAAGAAGCATTGCAGTATTTACGGTTATAAAGCCCCTCACATAATTGAGTGGCCCCTGCGTATATTCTAAGATATTTGAACTAGCTGAGATCTTTTATACACTAAACATACTACAGTATGCTGTCTTCATACATAAAAGCCAAATAATAGCGAGTGTTCCTGCTAAATAATTTAACGATAGACTGATGTACGGTTAACAGTAGTATAAGGGTTTATTGGTTTAACAAAGTGTTTTTCTTTATAAAGTAATTCATTTAAAAAAGAGACACTAAATGAAAGATATTTTGAGACTGCTTAACATGTAAATGACAGAGGTGTTTTGTGATCATTAACACCTTACGAGTAACGTTTTAAATATAATTGTATATCCCCACGCAGCTTAGTTGGAGATATACAATTTATACTTTATAGAGTGTTAATGTGATTAATGACCACTACACACCACAGTCATTGATATCTACTGTCAACATTTCTTAAGTTTAATGTCTCTTCAAAGGTACATTAAAGGCAGAAAACGCTTCTGTTCTAATCAGCAGCGCTAGTTTTACATCTGAGTCGTGAAAACGCTTCTGTTCTAATCAGCAGCGCTAGTTTTACATCTGAGTCGTGAAAATGCTTCTTTTCTAATCAGCAGCGCTAGTTTTACATCTGAGTCGTGAAAATGCTTCTGTTCTAATCAGCAGCGCTAGTTTTACATCTGAGTCGTGAAAACGCTTCTGTTCTAATCAGCAGCGCTAGTTTTACATCTGAGTCGTGAAAACGCTTCTGTTCTAATCAGCAGCGCTAGTTTTACATCTGAGTCGTGAAAACGCTTCTGTTCTAATCAGCAGCGCTAGTTTTACATCTGAGTCGTGAAAACGCTTCTGTTCTAATCAGCAGCGCTAGTTTTACATCTGAGTCGTGCTTATTGGATCCGTGGTGGTTTCCGCTCGGGAACAACAGTGCTCTGTGAGTCCCAATCGTTATTTCTACTGTGTGTTTAAGCCCTTTGTCCGGGTTAAACGCACTGTAGTGCAGGGTCTCTAGTCTTTAAATTACATTTAATTACATACAGATTAGAGCATGTTATTCTTTGACTATAATGGTCCTTTAAACACGTCTTTGTACTACGCTCCCTAGAAAAAATTAAAAAGCAAAATCTGTACCCCAAGTTACTGCAGATTGTCAAAACCAGCTATATGTTTATCAAGGTAGTGTGGGACAAAGCACAATTGTCACAGAAACTCATGAGGTGTTTAATATCAATTGAATACCATGAACATAGTTAACTTTATAGGTGAGGTCCTCTGCTACAGCACTAAGAAGTAGTTGATACCTTATTATCGCATATGAAAATGTGTGCAAACCCCTATGAATGGGGTAAACACATAGTTTAAGTCAGCTCCACAGCAGCAATGCCCTACTGGGAGCTAGCTGAGCACATCTGGTCAGCCAGTGACTAGAGGCATGTAAGTTTTACCACCTCTCAGTACTGCATTGCTGCTGCTGTGGATTTGTAGAGATGTTTATTTGAATCCTTTTTTGTTTTTTTTGTTATAGTATTTTGCATAGAAATTGCCCTTTCAGCAAGGCAAGATATGTATTGATATAGAAAGATAACTATATGATAATCATTTAAGGGACAGGAAACCACAACATTTTCTTTCGTTATTTGGATAGAACATACAATTTTAAACAACTTCCCAATTTACTTCTGTTTTCAAATTTGCTTCATTCTCTTGTTGTCCTTTGCTGAAGGAACAGCATTGCACTGCTGACAGCAAGCTGAACACATCTAGTTAGCCAATCACAAATGTGTGCAAGTACGAATCAGCAGCTAGCTCCCACTAGTGAAGAATATGTGCGTATTCTTTTTCAACTAAGGATACCAAGAGAATGAATCTCATTTGAAATAGAAGTGAATTTAAAAGTGTATTAAAATGGCATGCTCTCTCTGAATCATGCAAGTTTAATTTTGACTTTACTATCCCTTTAAGTTTGGCTTCCAAGTGTCTGCAGTTTTACACACTGAGAATAATAACAGAAAAAAGATAAATTACTTTGCATACAAATTCCCATATGAGTCAGAGGTTATATTTCTAACGTTAGTCTCTGGGCGACTGATCACATATCTCTGTGGACTTTGTTGTAGCCTGCGCTGTATACATACTGTGATAGGTTTTGTCGATAATCTAACATCTTTAGAGGGATATTAAAATAATGTTATATAGTCATAGTGTATATGAGCAATCGGTCACTGTATTGTCCGCAAAATATACAGTTGAACACTTGTAAAACTGTTGTTTTTCTATTTCGGAGCAGTCCAGAGACATATCCACTGAAAAGCATCTGAAGAATGTTTCTTACCTCACAGATATAAATGTGTTTATGCACTGATTAAGCAATCACTGTGCAGAAGATTGAAGTGCTCTTGATTTTTGCAGGATTCATTCTGGGATTTTACTGCTCTTGGTTTTGTGGGGGGGATTTGACTGTGCATAATTAATTTTGTGGGGAATTTCAATTTTGAACCAGCTTTCCACTTCCAGTTATAGAATCCAAAATAAATAAGCTGAATTAAACCCTACTTAACACGTACAATAACTTTCCATGCTTTTAATTAAAGTGACATTAGGAATATGAAAAATGAAATCCACCAATGAGTTTAATGATCGTAACCCAAGTAAGATAAACCTCTTCTTCTTTTTTTAATATATATGTTGAATATTTTGAATGTATAATTTGTCTTGGCACGCTCCCGCATGAACAGTAGCAATTACCATAATTAATGCAGCTGATCATAATTAATGTTTCTGTCTGCTCTTGTGTCATAGACACTATAATGTGCTGTATGTGAAAGGAGGTGAGTGACGTCAGTGGTGGCATTGCTGACATTGTCTTGCGCTTGAGCAGGTCCCGTGCGTACACGTTAAGCCGTGCCTAGATAGACCTCCGTTATAGATCTACTATAGTGACAATAGCAGAGGATTTGGAAATGATTATTATTTCAATGCTAAATTGTGAGAGAATGGTACCTAACTGGAAAAGGGAAGTATTGATCTTTTTTTTTATTATTAATACGTTCTAGACATTTGCAAAAATAAAAATAGGGGTTTCATTTCCCTTTAATTGGTTCTAAGTACTAAATCTATAAAATAACATCTCCTTTGGTTCCAGCCACCAACGGAAACTACATACTGACTGGGGCCTACGACAACACAGCTAAAGTGTGGACTCATCCCTTGTGGGCACCATTGAAGACCCTAGCCGGTCACGAAGGGAAAGTCATGGGACTGGATATATCATTGGATGGAGAACTCATAGCCACATGTTCATATGACAGAACTTTCAAGCTGTGGATGGCAGAATAAATTATTTAGTAAGACTCTCCAAGGGAAGTCAAACCAATTCATTGAAATCCTTTGGATACACGGAGATGTAGAAGTTTTGTGAGCGGAGAAACTTGTTTTGTTTTTATATACATATACAGAATTCTGTTTTTACAAATGTAATTAAATATTTTCATATTCATCTTGTGGGCTATTTTTTTCTAAAATGTACAGTTTGTCAGAGTTGTATTAAAATAACTAGGTAGAGAATGTGTTAATTATAATATTTAATATTATTCTGGGCAACATTTAAAAGGTTAGAGACAAAGCTGATAATGTTTTATATTTCAAGATAATATGGCTACATATTTATCTTGACCACATACATTTATAGTGGTGGTACAGTTAATTCTTCTTTTCCCCAAGCATCTGAAAAGAAAGCTCAAAGTTGATACATTGTACTAAGAGGGAAATCTTATTTAAGGAATGGAATATTTGGTAGTGAAGAGTAAATTTTAAAGTGGAATATGAAACCACAATTATGGTAACTTAGTTCTCTCATAGCATTGCTATGGTAATCCATCAATATTTCAGAGAGAGAGAGAGAGATTGTATGTGTGTACATATATATACAGTATATATAGAGAGAGACAGTGTATATATGTGTGTGTATGTATGTATATATTATCCAATAGATGCTATTCTATTTGTTCTATTTGTGTAGTTTGAGGCCCCTAAAACTGAATCTAAATAAAAAAAATATTAAGCAATTCTAAAGCAAAACAAACATTTGTGATAGTTTTTATTTTATTTACATTGGTGAGATTTTAAAGAATAGATAAGAAGCTGGGTATATTAATGTAGCATTTTTACTTAAAGGGGGAAGCAAACTAAAAACTCTATAAAAGAACAGTATTTAAATATGTTTAAATATTATTTATTTTTTTTAAATAAAAAAAAGCTGTATATTTTGACATTTGACGCATGTATGAGTATAATAGGTCTTCATCACTTACACAGCCTGTCCTGATTTAAAGGGACAGTCAGTTTTAATATATTTACAGTGCTCTGGAAATTGATAAAATAATCCTTAAATGTCTCTTTAAGCTGTGTAGAAGCTCGTAGAGGAACTAACGGAACAAATATATAATCTCTATAACATCAAATTCAGTTTATTAAATACAAAAGCATTTCATTTATTGCAAGAATATACAATGGAGCAATTTATGATAAAATAAAAAATAATTTGCTTAATCATATCTTTGCTTGTCCTTAATTTTCTTTGTATTATACAAGAAGGTTATCGGGTATAACAAGTATTTATATCCAGGAACAAGATTGTATTACGGCACAAATCTTATAAAAGAGTAAAGGTTATGTATGAGCCAATGGCCAGAACGCCAAAGATGACTTTGTATGGATAAAACCAGAAAACTGATTTTTATATATATATATATATATATATATATATATATATATATATATCTGTCTCAGAAGGTTTCCCCCTGCAAATATTGGCACGCTATCATGGTCAGTCAGGTTTATACTTTCCTATTTTGAATGTTTTCATTTTAGTGGAATCCGGTGAAATTGATTATTATTTCCATAAAAACTCTATACCAAACATAGGAGACTCTGGAGGCTAACCGGGACCCCAAAGATACTTTCGAGTCCAGAAGACCGAAAAAATAAGGAGCAGACTAACAATGAGCATAGTCAACATCAGGTAAGTGAACATGCGGAACTGTGGATTCCGTACACACTGATGGAGAGAGTCCTCATCGGGGATGGTGGGAATGGGAGTTTGGAGCTGGTTGTAGTTAGAACTAAACAAGGCTCCAGATTCAACACCGACGTTGAGTGTGTAGACTGATGGAGGACGTTGAAAGAAATGCAGTTTACGTATGTCCTTGGAGCAAAGATGTGGAGCTTCTTGGTGATTCTCTGGTTTGAGATTGCTGAGTAAGGCAGTATTGGTGGGCAGGTCACTTACCACCTGGTTTATAGGAATTATTGTGGTACGACGGCACAGTGGACACTGCAAGCGGTTCCTCAGCTGTGTCACCAAGCTCAACCGCGTCAGGCATTCCAAGCAGAAAAAATGGTGGCAGTCTAACAGCTTGGGTATGCGGAAAGAATTGTTGTATGGATTCCAACACACAGGGCAGTCACATTCTGGATCTAGCTTTGTTCCTTCTGCCATATTGTCCTCTTTCCTTTTAACCATGTATTTACAGTCAACCTGTAAAAAAATCAGATAGTATTACCATTTAAATAAACAAATAATCGTAGGTCTAATTGCTTACATGGTTTGCAATGTTGTGGTGCTCTTAACCATAAAATCTAATTTAGTTTTTTTCTCAATTTTTTTTTATACATTACTTATAATATTAAAGTGACATTTAAATATTATTAATATTAAATTATCTGTGGTCTAGTTTCCTCTGCTGTTGTAAACCATGTAAACTGTATATAAAATATCTCAATAGACTTGAATGGATATTCTTGATGTTACCACCAAATTACAAAGTTTACAACAGCATTGGAAACTAGGCCGATGTGTTTAACCCCCTACTGATCTAATTGACTTGTTTGGTTATGTAATTAAAGTATTAGACCAGGATGGAGCAGTTGATTATTATTATCATTTATTTGTATAACGCCGCCAAATTCTGTAGCGTTGGTTGATGTAGTGTATCTAGATGGTGTAATGAAACACTACTTGCACTAGATTACATTATAAAAAAGCCACTTATATTAGAGAATGAGAATTGAGAAAGCACAATTAGTAATGTAATAGACACTACGATAAAGAATAATATGCACAGATACTGATCTAATAATCCAGTATAAAACTGTTTAAAAACTTACTTAGAAGCCCCCAGTTTAGCGCTGTTGATAAGATTAGCTGGAGCACCCACTACAAGTGGTTCTATAGCAAATAAAGCAGACACTCCCCCTTCATTTGCATATGAAAAGACTCTTTACACAAACAGGAGCAAGCTGGAGTAAGTATACATCAGTATTCTCCTAAAAATTTGGGGCTTAGGAGTCTGCAAATCAGTGCGATGTTATTTAAAAATAGTCAAAACTATACTTTTTTTAATTTTATTTTTTAAAGCTGTATAGGCTATATAAATGGATCATCTACAAAATATCTACGCAAAGAAAAATCTAGTGTATAATGTCCCTTTAAGAGGGATAACATGCTAGATTACTAAGGCTAACACCTTGCTACGTTTTAGATCAATAAAAGGACATGAAACCCAAAATGTTTCTTTCATAATTCAGATAGAGAATACAATTTAAAACAACTTTCCAATTTACTTCGGTCATCTAATTTCCTTAATTCTCTTGGTATCCTTTGTTGAAGAGGCAGCAATTCACTACTGTGAGCTAGCTGAACACACCGGGCGAGCCATTAACATGAGGCATAAATGTGCACTACTAATCAGCAGCTCCTGAGCCTACCTAGCTATCCTTTTAATAAAGGATACAAAGCGAACAAAAAAATTAAATAGAATTAAATTGAAACATTTGTTTTTATGTCCCTTTAATAAACAACGTTACAATAATTAGCTCTATACAGGAAAGCATTCGGACAGACAGTGAAAGTTATTTCAAATTTTAGCTCACTGGAGATAAAAATAGATTTCTAGCAAAATATGTCATACAAGTATCAGAGTTTATAAGCTTTCTACAGTAGATTTGCATAATTAACAAATTCACGACAACAGGACAAAGCAATAATTCAAATGAGTAGTAGATTTTTTTCTAACAAATTTCTGAGTCATGTCTATTTCCACTCCTTTATCATGCGACAGCCATCAGCCAATCACAAATGCATAAACGTGCCATGTGACAGCCATCAGCCAATCACAAATGCAAAAACGTGCCATGTGACAGCCATCATCCAATCACAAATGCATAAACGTGCCATGTGACAGCCATCAGCCAATCACATATTCATATACGTATATTCTGAATTCTTGTACATGCTCATTATGAGCTGGTGACTTAAAAAGTGTAAATATAAAAAGACTGCACGTTTTTTTAATGGAAGTAAATTGGAAAATTGTTAACAATTGCTGCTCTATCTGAATCATGAAAGTTTAATTTGACCCGAGTGTCCCTTTAATACACTAGACACATTATTTTAGTTTCATTAGATTTCTAGGAAGAGCCGAGTAAATAATCCAGCACCTTGGAGATCTGCCACCTGACTACCCTAAGGCATTTCAAGAGACAGCTGTCTCTAACTCTCTATATGAGTACCTAACTGCTACCCTGTGCCAAGTGACAAATCACACAGAGACACAGGGTGCAGATGATGAACGTAAAATTACTTGTTCCGGATCTAGCGCTTGAGGCTCCAGGATCCTTCTGCGTTATAAAAACAACACGTAGCACATATTGGATTCCTTTTCTGTTAATTATGCCAGAACATTTACTGCATGGGAGATGAGCCAGGTGTGTGCATGCACTAAACAACTTTATAGGAGATGATACTTCATAGCACAAACTTTATAGAGCGGGTTTGTCCAATATAAAAGTTCAGGGGCCACAATGCGGAACACCAACGCATTTTATCTGTCTCTCCGCATCTCCAAACAAGGCAGTACCTGTATAGATAGTTTTGCTTGTTAATTAGATCTGTTTTGTTTCTCTTCATTGGACAAATGTGTACTGATAGAGATATAGTAGATAAGACAAATGTGTGCTCAAGCAAAATTTGAATTGTTGTACAATTCAGGGATACACCCCTTGAAAAGGTTTACAAGTATGCTTATTTTATTTCCTTTGCTTCAGCCATGTAGGAGCATATAGAAATGAGCTCCTACACTGATTAGGTAATGACTGAGTAGCAAGATGCAGGGTCATGGTTTTTACATTACAGGAAGAGAAGTTATATAAATTATGAAAGTACATTGCAACATTTTATTGTACATAATTATAGATTGTTTTTGGCAAATTAGATTTTCAGTTGTTTTTTTTTTTAGGCGTTATGATTGTTCAGATCTATGTAGATATAAACAGGGGCTTGATTAAAGGAGTCTCAGCTGAGATGGGGCCTGGCCTTTTAGTAGCCAGCCCAACTAGCCTTAGTCTCATTGTGTCATTGAAGAAAAAAGGAGAATATTCACACAAAAACTTTGCCTAAACTGCAATATGCTTGGCAAGTGCAATCCCGTATAGTGCTAGGTTACGAGAGGTGCGCTAACTGTAGCATGCAAGCAAGTGAAATGGGGTATTTCTTGACTCTTTGCACACAAATGAAATAGCATACGTATTATGAGTTGAAAGTAAACGTGTTTGCTTAGAGTGCAATTGAATTTAACGTGTGTCGGGATTGCGCAACTTTAGAGCTCTAATTGTTACGCAAAACAAAAAATGGCATAAAACACATAAAAAAATTAACAGTACAGTTACACTTGTAACAACACTGATTAAAATGATTTTTTTTAAATTGTATTGAATAATAAGGGTTCAAAGATATGAGGTCTCATGTGTTTGAAAAAAAGGGCTACAGAGGGGAATATGTTCTAAGTATTTTTAAATAGATTTTTCTATATAGCGCTGCAGAATCTGTTGGCGCTCTACAAATAACCGATAATAATAATAAATATATATATCTATACCTATGTATAATTGTGTGTGTGTGTGTATATATGTATGTATGTGTATATATACATATACATACAGGCTAACAATGGTACTGAGCCAGTTGTGCGTTCCTGTGAGTGTGCTTCTCTCTGTGTGTATTTAGTCTCCCTATGGGAAAAAGGGGAATCCAGACGTGGGCTCCTTGCTCAGTGCGCTTAGAGGAATATGGCTACACCTCACTGATGAGGCCCAATGAAGGCCGAAACGATCGTCTGGGGTTGCTGTGTTCCTTGTTCAGAGAGGAATTGCCAGGTATTTCGTAATAGGCAGGATCAGACTAATATACTACAGGAAATTTCTACTCTGTGAAAAGCATTACTAGGCTAAAAAGCTGCACCCAGGTGGTAAATCGCCATAGAACAGGCTAACAATAGTATTGAGCCAGTTGTTTGTTCCTGTGAGTGCACTTCTCTCTGTATGTATGTGTATATATATATATATATATATATATATATATATATATATATATATATATATATATATATATATATATACAGAGAAGAATACATCTCCAACAAGTGGGGATATAAGCTTTTGGTAATTGGAGCGCAATACCACAAAGTGTAATAAATATAAAATAATAAACAATAAACAGTTGGCACTAAATCAAATACTTAATACATATGGTAGGAGAAAAGTGCAAACAATATCAGAATAGAGAATAGTTATTACTGATGGTATAGTATACCTAGGCGGAGGCCAATGCCAGCTGCTATAATTTTACATGCCAATAGGGCAGAATATCCTTTTCCTAGATATTCTTAACAAAATAGATCAAAACGAAAGAAGAACGGGCTATAAACTCAGCACTTGGAGCCGAGGACACACAAACATATAATTAGTGGAAAATGTAGTGCATATATACAAAAATAGTAATTATAATTAATAGTTCAAAATCCAGAATGGATAAACAAGTATAAACAATTAGTCCAAGATGTATCAATAAGAGCTGTTACACCAAACAACGGTGGTGAAGTTCGTGAAGGATATCCGTGCACGGTAGTGAAGAGGTGTGCTGTATGGGGCCCCTATAAGGGATCTACTTGCGATCAGAGACCTCAATCATATGAGGTAAGCCGTGTCTGAAGATCAGACTTTTGTTCTCCGGACGTATCCCTGATGACACCAATTCACTTCCCGATTGGACTTCAGTCCAATGAGACGGATACCCATATAATGTATGTGGAAGATAAAACATACACAGGATAATAGCGCAACAGCGTTTTATAAAAAAAACGGTAAAAAGATGATAAAATCACACTTGCAATAGTCAACCTCAATTATATGAGGTAACAAATGTGCTTTCTTAAAAAAGTTCAGTTGAGCAGTACATCCGGGTAACCTCCAGTGGCTAGTGGAGTTTCTGCTGTCAGTGGGTACTTCAAACATAAGAGTTGGATACGGCAAAAGTTTGTACCATATGTACGTGAGCAGGTGCTACATATCTTCTTTTTAACAATTTTTAATAAAACGCTGTTGCGCTATTATCCTGTGTATGTTTTATCTTCCACATATATTATATGGGTATTCGTCTCATGACTGACTGAAGTCCAATCGGGAAGTGAATTGGTGTCATTAGGGATACGTTCCGGAGAACAAAAGTCTGATCTTCACACACGGCTTACCTCATTTGATTGAGGTCTCTGATCATAAGTAGATCCCCTATAGGGGCTCCATACAGCACACCTCTTCACTATCGTGCACGGATATCCTCCACGAACTTCACCACCAGTGTTTGGTGTAACAGCTCTTATTGCTACATATTAGACTAAATGTTTATACTTGTTTATCCATATTGGATTTTGAACTATTATTATTATTATTACTATTTTTGTATATATGCGCTACATTTCCCACTAATTATATGTTTGCGTGGCCTCGGCTTTATAGCCAGTTATTCTTTCGTTTTGAGATATATATATATATATATATATATATATATATATATATATATTCAGATAGAGAATGTAATTTTAAACAATTTTCCAATTTACTTTTATCACCAATTTTGCTTTTTTCTCTTGGTATTTTTAGTTGAAAGCTAAACCTAGGAGGTTCATATGCTAATTTCTAAGCCCTTGAAGGCTGCCTCTTCTCTCAGGGCATTTTGACAGTTTTGACAGTTTTTTTTACCACTAGAGGGTGTTAGTTCATGCGTGTCCTATAGATAACACTGTGCTCCCGCCTGTGGAGTTCCAGTTAGCCAGCTCTGATTGGCTAAAATGGATGTCTGTCAAAAGAACTAAAATAAGTGGGCAGTCTGCAGAGGCTTAGATGCAAAGTAATCACAAAGGTAACAAGTGTATTTATATAACTGTGCTGGTTATGAAAAACTAAGGAATGGGTAATAAAGGGATTATCTATCTTTTTAAACTGTCCCTTTAAGAATAAATGGAACATATTTTTCTTGTCAAGTACATTGGAATGGGAAATATTCATATTTCATGTCTGATTTAGCACACTTGAATAAATGCAGTCAGGTTAGCGCATGAGTATGGATGTTCGTTTTTGTTTTGCAGTTTGCGCACTCCATTGACTTCTTTGGGAGAATATGTTAACACAGTCACAATATTCGAAGTTCAAGTTTTTGCAAGCGTGTTAACTTTTTACTTTCAACTTGTAATATGAGTGCAACCCGATGCACACTAAAAGCCTCCGTCTAGCGAAGTTAATGCGCAAGTGGTAGCGCAAAATAGTGCTCCACTCCTGATCGAGCCAATAATTGGGGCTTATTACAGCATCTGTGTGCCTAGTTGCTGTATTAGTCTGCAGCTCACCTAAGGACTGAAGATGGAAAGCTTTCTACTCTGGCAAGATTAGCTAAGAGGAATTGTCAGTACTCTGATGTCCCTCAAAGGATTTTAGAAAGACAAAATTAAAGAACCAGTGTACCCTTTTACTTTCAACTTGTAATACCAGCTCTATTTAATCTGTGCGCAAACAAATGTGAAAACCCAAAATCGCTTGCGCACAAACATTTGAAAAGTCAGACTGGCAAGAGAGAGCTTCGTATAGAGGGGTGCCGTGGTGACACCATACGTCTTACATTCAGTAATATTTCCTCTATCAAATGTTCAGATTTGTTTTATTTACTTAAAATATGTTCAGTTATAGCAAAACTCTGGAAATCAAGTACCAACTGTGTAGATGTGGTTGGACAAAACCAGTAAAATCATGAATCTAGAAGAATATAGTTTCTACAAACTGATTCATTCCATGACATAACATTCTATCAACCTTATAGACCTATCATGTCTCAACAATTTGCCATACTATAGCACACCAGACCAGGTACTCCCCTTTCTTTCTTATATTAACTTTTTTCTTTTATCTATATACTGTATATATGTGTATGTGTGTGTATATATATATATATATATATATATATATATATATCATTTCAAATCTGATGACTGCAACACACTCCAAAAAAGTTGGGCAGACTGTTTACCACTCTGTAACATCACCTTTTCTTTTAATAACACTTATTAAATGTTTGGGCATCGAAGACACCAGTTGGTTAAGTTTAGCAAGCAGAATTTTCTCCCATTCATCTATTATGCATGTTTCTTTCATGTAATTAGCAAGAGTCCATGAGCTAGTGACGTATGGGATATACATTCCTACCAGGAGGGGCAAAGTTTCCCAAACCTCAAAATGCCTATAAATACACCCCTCACCACACCCACAAATCAGTTTTACAAACTTTGCCTCCTATGGAGGTGGTGAAGTAAGTTTGTGCTAGATTCTACGTTGATATGCGCTCCGCAGCAGGTTGGAGCCCGGTTTTCCTCTCAGCGTGCAGTGAATGTCAGAGGGATGTGAAGAGAGTATTGCCTATTTGAATTCAATGATCTCCTTCTACGGGGTCTATTTCATAGGTTCTCTGTTATCGGTCGTAGAGATTCATCTCTTACCTCCCTTTTCAGATCGACGATATACTCTTATATATACCATTACCTCTACTGATTCTCGTTTCAGTACTGGTTTGGCTTTCTACTACATTTAAATGAGTGTCCTGGGGTAAGTAAGTCTTATTTTCTGTGACATTCTAAGCTATGGTTAGGCACTTTTATATAAAGTTCTAAATGTATGTGTTCAAACATTTATTTGCCTTGATTCAGGATGTTCAACGTTCCTTATTTCAGTTTCATATTTGGGATAATGCATATGAATAAATCATTTTTTTTTTCTTTCCTTAAAATTTGACTTTTTCCCTGTGGGCTGTTAGGCTCGCGGGGGCTGAAAATGCTTCATTTTATTGCGTCATTCTTGGCGCAGACTTTTTTGGCGCAAAATTTTTTCTTTGTTTCCGGCGTCATACGTGTCGCCGGAAGTTGCGTCATTTTTGACAGTTTTTTGCGCCAAAAGTGTCGGCGTTCCGGAAGTGGCGTCATTTTTGGCGCCAAAAGCATTTAGGCGCCAAATAATGTGGGCGTCTTTTTTGGCGCTAAAAAATATGGGCGTCACTATTGTCTCCACATTATTTTAGTCTCATTGTTTATTGCTTCTGGTTGCTAGAAGCTTGTTCACTGGCATTTTTTCCCATTCCTGAAACTGTCATTTAAAGGGACACTGTACCCAAAAATTTTCTTTCGTGATTCAGATTGAGCATGCAATTTTAAGCAACTTTCTAATTTACTCCTATTATCAATTTTTCTTCGTTCTCTTGCTATCATTATTTGAAAAAGAAGGCATCTAAGCTTTTTTTTGGCTTCAGTACTCTGCACAGCAATTGTTTATTGGTGGATGAATTTATCCACCAATCAGCAAGGACAACCCAGGTTGTTCACCAAAAATGGGCCGGCATCTAAACTTACATTCTTGCATTTCAAATAAAGATACCAAGAGAATGAAGAAATTTTGATAATAGGAGTAAATTAGAAAGTTGCTTAAAATGTCATGCTCAATCTGAATCACAAAAGAATTTTTTTGGTTACAGTGTCCCTTTAAGGAATTTGACCAATTTTGCTTTATATGTTGTTTTTTTATTACATATTGCAAGATGTCCCAGATTGACCCTGAGTCAGAAGATACTTCTGGAAAATCGCTGCCTAGTGCTGGGTCTACCAAAGTTAAGTGTATTTGCTTTAAACTTGTGGTATCTGTTCCTCCAGCTGTTGTTTGTAATGAATGTTATGACAAACTTGTTAATGCAGATAATATTTCCTTTAGTAATGTTACATTACCTGTTGTTGTTCCTTCAACATCTAATACTCAGAGTGTTCCTGTTAACATAAGAGATTTTGTTTCTAAATCCATTAAGAAGGCTATGTCTGTTATTCCTCCTTCTAGTAAACGTAAAAGGTCTTTTAAAACTTCTCATATTTCAGATGAATTTTTAAATGAACATCATCGTTCTGATTCTGATAATGATTCCTCTGGTTCAGAGGATTCTGTTTCAGAGGTTGATGCTGATAAATCTTCATATTTATTCAAAATGGAATTTATTCGTTCTTTACTTAAAGAAGTCTTAATTGCATTAGAAATAGAGGATTCTGGTCCTCTTGATACTAAATCTAAACGTTTAAATAAGGTTTTTAAATCTCCTGTAGTTATTCCAGAAGTTTTTCCTGTCCCTGATACTATTTCTGAAGTAATCTCCAGGGAATGGAATAATTTGGGTAATTCTTTTACTCCTTCTAAACGTTTTAAGCAATTATATCCTGTGCCATCTGACAGATTAGAGTTTTGGGACAAAATCCCTAAGGTTGATGGGGCTATCTCTACTCTTGCTAAACGTACTACTATTCCTACGGCAGATTGGATTTCCTTTAAGGATCCTTTAGATAGGAAAATTGAATCCTTTCTAAGAAAAGCTTACTTATGTTCAGGTAATCTTCTTAGACCTGCTATATCTTTAGCGGATGTTGCTGCAGCTTCAACTTTTTGGTTAGAAGCTTTAGCGCAACAAGTAACAGATCATAATTCTCATAGCATTGTTAATCTTCTTCAACATGCTAATAACTTTATTTGTGATGCCATCTTTGATATCATTAGGGTTGATGTCAGGTATATGTCTCTAGCCATTTTAGCTAGAAGAGCTTTATGGCTTAAAACTTGGAATGCGGATATGTCTTCTAAATCAACTTTGCTTTCCCTTTCTTTCTAGGGTAATAAATTGTTTGGTTCACAGTTGGATTCTATTATCTCAACTGTTACTGGAGGGAAAGGAACTTTTTTACCACAGGATAAAAAATCTAAAGGTAAATTTAGGTCTAATAATCGTTTTCGTTTCTTTCGTCACAATAAGGAACAAAAGCCTGATCCTTCACCCACAGGAGCGGTATCAGTTTGGAAACCATCTCCAGTCTGGAATAAATCCAAGCCTTTTAGAAAACCAAAGCCAGCTCCAAAGTCCACATGAAGGTGCGGCCCTCATTCCAGCCCAGCTGGTAGGGGGCAGATTACGTTTTTTCAAAGAAATTTGGATCAATTCAATTCACAATCTTTGGATTCAGAACATTGTTTCAGAAGGGTACAGAATTGGCTTCAAGATAAGGCCTCCTGCAAAAAGATTTTTTCTTTCCTGTGTCCCATTAAATCCAGCGAAGGCTCAAGCATTTCTGAAATGTGTTTCAGATCTAGAGTTGGCTGGAGTAATTATGCCAGTTCCAGTTCTGGAACAGGGACTGGGGTTTTATTCAAATCTCTTCATTGTACCAAAGAAGGAGAATTCCTTCAGACCAGTTCTGGATTTAAAAATATTGAATCGTTATGTAAGGATACCAACATTCAAAATGGTAACTATAAGGACTATCCTGCCTTTTGTTCAGCAAGGGCATTATATGTCCACAATAGATTTACAGGATGCATATCTGCATATTCCGATTCATCCAGATCACTTTCAGTTTCTGAGATTCTCTTTCCTAGACAAGCATTACCAGTTTGTGGCTCTGCCGTTTGGCCTAGCAACAGCTCCAAGGATTTTTACAAAGGTTCTCGGTGCCCTTCTGTCTGTAATCAGAGAACAGGGTATTGTGGTATTTCCTTATTTGGACGATATCTTGGTACTTGCTCAGTCTTCACATTTAGCAGAATTTCATACGAATCGACTTGTCATTTCTTCAAGAACATGGTTGGAGGATCAATTTACCGAAAAGTTCATTGATTCCTCAGACAAGGGTAACCTTTTTAGGTTTCCAGATAGATTCAGTGTCCATGACTCTGTCTCTGACAGACAAGAGACGTCTAAAATTGATTTCAGCTTGTCGAAACCTTCAGTCTCAATCATTCCCTTTGGTAGCCTTATGCATGGAAATTCTAGGTCTTATGACTGCTGCATTGGACGCGATCCCCTTTGCTCGTTTTCACATGCGACCTCTTCAGCTCTGTATGCTGAACCAGTCGTGCAGGGATTACACAAAGATATCTCAAATGATATCTTTAAAACCGATTGTACGACACTCTCTGACGTGGTGGACAGATCACCATCGTTTAGTTCAGGGGGCTTCTTTTGTTCTTCCGACCTGGACTGTAATTTCAACAGATGCAAGTCTGACAGGTTGGGGAGCTGTTTGGGGGTCTCTGACAGCATAAGGGGTTTGGGAATCTCAGGAGGTGAGATTACCAATCAATATTTTGGAACTCCGTGCAATTTTCAGAGCTCTTCAGTCATGGCCTCTTCTAAAGAGAGAATCGTTCATTTGTTTTCAGACAGACAATGTCACAACTGTGGCATATATCAATCATCAAGGAGGGACTCACAGTCCTCTGGCTATGAAAGAAGTATCTCGAATTCTGGTATGGGCGGAATCCAGCTCCTGTCTAATTTCTGCGGTTCATATCCCAGGTATAGACAATTGGGAAGCTGATTATCTCAGTCGCCAAACGTTACATCCGGGCGAATGGTCTCTTCACCCAGAGGTATTTCTTCAGATTGTTCAAATATGGGGACTTCCAGAAATAGATCTGATGGCTTCTCATCTAAACAAGAAACTTCCCAGGTATCTGTCCAGATCCAGGGATCCTCAGGCGGAAGCAGTGGATGCATTGTCACTTCCTTGGAAGTATCATCCTGCCTATATCTTTCCGCCTCTAGTTCTTCTTCCAAGAGTAATTTCCAAGATTCTGAAGGAATGCTCGTTTGTTCTGCTGGTGGCTCCAGCATGGCCTCATAGGTTTTGGTATGCGGATCTTGTCCGGATGGCCTCTTGTCAACCGTGGACTCTTCCGTTAAGACCAGACCTTTTGTCACAAGGTCCTTTTTTCCATCAGGATCTCAAATCCTTAAATTTGAAGGTATGGAGATTGAACGCTTGATTCTTAGTCAAAGAGGTTTCTCTGACTCTGTGATTAATACTATGTTACAGGCTCGTAAATCTGTATCTAGGAAGATATATTATCGAGTTTGGAAGACTTACATTTCTTGGTGTCTTTCTCATCATTTTTCCTGGCATTCTTTTAGAATTCCGAGAATTTTACAGTTTCTTCAGGATGGTTTGGATAAAGGTTTGTCTGCAAGTTCCTTGAAAGGACAAATCTCTGCTCTTTCTGTTCTTTTTCACAGAAAGATTGCTAATCTTCCTGATATTCATTGTTTTGTACAAGCTTTGGTTCGTATAAAACCTGTTATTAAATCAATTTCTCCTCCTTGGAGTTTGAATTTGGTTCTGGGGGCTCTTCAAGCTCCTCCGTTTGAACCTATGCATTCACTGGACATTAAATTACTTTCTTGGAAAGTTTTGTTTCTTTTGGCCATCTCTTCTGCTAGAAGAGTTTCTGAATTATCTGCTCTTTCTTGTGAGTCTCCTTTTCTGATTTTTCATCAGGATAAGGCGGTGTTGCGAACTTCTTTTAAATTTTTACCTAAGGTTGTGAATTCTAACAACATTAGTAGAGAAATTGTGGTTCCTTCATTGTGTCCTAATCCTAAGATCATTGCATTCTTTGGATGTAGTTAGAGCTTTGAAATATTATGTTGAAGCTACTAAGAATTTCCGAAAGACTTCTAGTCTATTTGTTATATTTTCCGGTTCTAGGAAAGGTCAGAAGGCCTCTGCCATTTCTTTGGCATCTTGGTTGAAATCTTTAATTCATCATGCTTATGTCGAGTCGGGTAAAACTCTGCCTCAAAGGATTACAGCTCATTCTACTAGGTCAGTTTCTACTTCCTGGGCGTTTAGGAATGAAGCTTCGGTTGATCAGATTTGCAAAGCAGCAACTTGGTCTTCTTTGCATACTTTTACTAAATTCTACCATTTTGATGTGTTTTCTTCTTCTGAAGCAGTTTTTGGTAGAAAAGTACTTCAGGCAGCTGTTTCAGTTTGATTCCTCTGCTTATAATTTCAGTTTTTTTCATTATAAGATTTAAACTTTATTTTGGGTGTGGATTATTTTCAGCGGAATTGGCTGTCTTTATTTTATCCCTCCCTCTCTAGTGACTCTTGCGTGGAAGATCCACATCTTGGGTAGTCATTATCCCATACGTCACTAGCTCATGGACTCTTGCTAATTACATGAAAGAAAACATAATTTATGTAAGAACTTACCTGATAAATTCATTTCTTTCATATTAGCAAGAGTCCATGAGGCCCACCCTTTTTTTGTGGTGGTTATGATTTTTTTGTATAAAGCACAATTATTCCAATTCCTTATTTTTTATGCTTTCTTCTTATCACCCCACTTCTTGGCTATGCGTTAAACTGATTTGTGGGTGTGGTGAGGGGTGTATTTATAGGCATTTTGAGGTTTGGGAAACTTTGCCCCTCCTGGTAGGAATGTATATCCCATACGTCACTAGCTCATGGACTGTTGCTAATATGAAAGAAATGAATTTATCAGGTAAGTTCTTACATAAATTATGTTTTTCAGCTGCGCCACTGTATGGGGACTTTGTTGCCTTATTTTGCAATTCATAATGCTCCACAAATGCTAGCACCCGTACTCTCTGCTTACGCAACCATGCGCTTATAATCTGGGCAGAATGTAGTTTGGTTTTGTCCTGCTGGAAAATGCAAGGACATCCCTGGAAAAGACTACGTCTGGATGGCAGCATATGTTGCTCCAAAGTGTAAACATATCTTTCTGCATTAATGGTGCCCTCACAGATGTGCAAGTTACCCATGCCATGGGCACTGACACCCCCCCCCCCCATACCATGACAGTCGCTGGCTTTTGGACCTGATGCTGATAACAGCTTGGATGGTCCTTTTCCTCTTTGGTCCGGAAAACACGATGGCTGTTTTTTCCAAAAACTATTTGAAATGTTGACTCGTCGGACTACAAAACACAATCCGCTGTGCTACTGTCCATCTCAGATAAGACCAAGCCCAGAGAAGTCAGCAGCGCTTTTGGACCTTGTTGATGTATGGCTTCTGCTTTGCATAGTTAAAGCCTTAACTTGCTTCTGTGGATGCAGCGGCAAATGGTGTTGACTGACAAAGGTTTGCCAAAGTATTCCCAAGCCCATGTCAGGATATCTATTACAGACTCATGACGGTTTTTGAGACAGTGATGTTTGAGGGAATGGAGATCACACGCATTCAGAAGTGGTTTTCAGCTTTGCCCTTTACGCACTGAGATTTGACCGGATTCCTTCATTCTTTTAATTATTTTGTGCACTGTAGAAGGTGAAATGCCCAAAATCCTACCGATTTGTCTTTGGGGAATGTTGTTCTCAAACTGTTGGATTATTCGCTGACGCATCTGTTGGCAGATTGGCGAGCCTCAACCCATCCTTGCTCTTGAAGTACTAGGCCTTTCTTGGAGGCTCCTTATATACTATGATTACACGATTGCCTCACCTGTTTCACATCACCTTCTTATTTCAACTTCTCACATCGCTATTGGCCCTGTCCCAACTTTTTTGGAGCGTGTTGCAGTCATTAGATTTGAAATGAGTGTATATTTTAAAAAATACATTAAAGGGACAGTAAACCATAAAAAAAATGTTATATAATTCTGCACATAGTGCAGAATTATATAACATTATAATAGCGCAAATATTGTAAAACCAAATTTCCCCTTTGAATTTAAAAAATAACTGCTGTTTTACAGACCCGCTCTCTGTGATCTTCTGAGCGGGTCTGTTTTTTTCTAACAGCACATCGGGCCAGCTGTATAGTCACAGCCCGGCCCGACCGCGCCTTAGCACTAAGTGCAGCTCGCTCCTGCTCTGTCAGACAATATTTGCGCTATTATAATGTTATAACATTTTTTTTATGGTTTACTGTCCCTTTAAATTCACAAAGTCAAACATCAAATAATGTGTTAATGTGTTTTCAATGTAGTACAGGGTGATAAGAATTTTCAAATGACTTTTTTGGAATTGGGGTTGTATATATATACCTCAATTTGAATTTTCTGGTATATATACTGTGTGTGTATGTGTGTATGTGTGTATATGTATATATATATATATATATATATATATATACAGAGGAAAGTGCACTCACAGGATCAGGTATTTCGGCGCTGGACTGACCGTAATAGGCGGGATCAGACTGATATGCTACAGGGAAATTCTACTCTGTGAAGACCATTACTGGGCTAAAAGAAGCTGCACCCAGGTGGTAAATCGCCGTAGAACCGGCTAACAATGTTATTGAGCCAGTTGTTCGTTCCTGTGTGTGTACTTCTCTCTGTGTGTATATATATATATATATATATATATATATGTGTGTGTGTAAATATATATATATATATATATATATATATATATATATATGCTGCATATAGAAAAGAGGACCAAATGCAAATAGTTTTTTACTATTTTTTTTATGCATCTTATATGCAGGTATGTCTTATATGCCCAAAATGTGGTAGATTAGTCACTAAGCTTACAGTGTACAATTATTATGCCTACAAAGCCAATAGCTCCCGGCTCACCATCTAAACACAATGATTCTAAACACATGTATAAACAGATAGTTCTTGTTAAACCACTCTTATCTATACTGTTTGTTTTTACTTTATTTTTTGGCTTTGTGACTCAGACGCTTGTTCATAATTATCTCAAGCACTAGATAAAAGGGCACATAGTCACTTGTGCTAACCAGAAATGTGTGAGTCTATTTTTTTCTAGCTCCTATGATGTATTAGTTTGGGCAATTCAATTAAACCTATAGACTAAAACATTGTTTCTCGACCTCGGTCTTTAAGTACCTCCAACAGGCCAGGTTTTCATTATAGCTGAACCAGTGCACAGGTGAAATAATCAGCTAATCAGTAACCATGGTTACTAACCTGCTCTCACCCATCAGCTGATTTCTTCACCTGTGCGCTGGTTCAGCTATAATGAAAACCTGTCCTGTTTGGGGTACTTGACCGCGGTTGAGAAACACTGGATTAAAGGACACATTTATATATACTGTACCAAAACATCAATAGGTACAAAACAGAAAGACATATGGATATACAAATTCACACAGCATAGATTAGGAAAATGAGTTTTAATTGCCACTAAAGTCTAAATTAAAGTTTTATGACTCAGATAGAGTATGTAATATTAAACAACTTCCCAATTTACTTCAATGTGATGAGTCTTTTTATATTTACACTTTTTCAGTCACCAGCTCCTACTGAGCATGTGCGAGAAGTCACATGATATATGTATATGCATTTGTGATTGGCTGATGGCTGTCACATGATGCAGTAGGAGTGGAAATAGACATAGCTTAGTGCTATTGCATTGTCTTTTTATCATGCATTTGTTGATTATGCAAATCTACTGTATTTCCATTAACAAAATGTGCACATGCTTGTTATATGCGCACGTGAGGCTCCAGCTCCTACTGCACAGTATATTTGGCTATGCATTATGTGATTGGATTAACTTTAAGCAGGTTCATTACAGGAGAGAAGCCACATACAAAATGGCGCTGTACAATTTCTTTCAGAAGCTCTGATAAATGACTCTGGCTGCCATTAAAGGGACAGTAAGATCAAAATTAAACTTTAACGATTCAGATAAAGCATACAATTTTATATACATTTCCAATTGACTTCTACTATCTAATTTGCTTTGCTTTCTTGGTATCATTTGTTGAAAAGCATACCTAGGTAGGCTCAGGAGCCGCAATGTACTACACGGAGCTAACTGCTGATTGTTGGTCTTGTTATTAACTCACCAGATATGTTCAGCTAGCTCCCAGTAGTGCATTGTCAACAAAGGATGCCAAGAGAATGAAGCAAATTTGATAATAGAAGTAAATTGGAAAGCTGTTTAAAATTGTATGTTCTATAAAATCATGAAATAATATTTTTGGGCTTCATGTCCCTTTAAGTGCATTATAACTGTTGACAGGTCAGGTGTCTTTAAGATATTGTCATATCCAGGAGGAGGGAGATCTCTCTTCCATGTACTCTAATAAGGGATCAAGTTAAAGGGATTCTAAACCCAAATTGTTTTCTTTTGTGATTCAGATAGAGCAGGCAATTTTAAGCAACTTTCTAATTTACTCCTATTATCAATTTGTCTTCATTCTCTTGCTATCTTTATTTGAAAAGCAGGACTGTAAAGCTTAGGAGCCTGCCCATTTTAGGTTCAGCACCTGGGTATCGCTTGCTGATTGGTGTCTAAATGTAGCCACCAGTCAGCAAGTGCTATACAGAGGTCTGAACCAAAAATGGGCCAGCTCTTGTTCATTCCTGGTTTTTCAAATAAAGATACCAAGAGAACGAAGAACAATTGAGTAAATTAGAAAGTTGCTTAAAAATGCTCTATCTGAATAATGAAAGAACAAATTTGGGTTTAGTATCCCTATTTGGCAGCATTACTTAAAACATACATTCTAAGCTGTATTGACTTATATTGGGCCCATTTATTAAGCTCTGGATGGAACTTGAGGGCCCGTGTTTCTGGCGTGCCGCAGGCTCGCCAGAAACAGCAGTTATGAAGCAGCGGTCTGCTCAATAACCTGTCTGCCTGCTCTGAGCAGGTGGATAGACATCGCCGCAATTCAACCCGATCGAGTACGATCGGGTTGACACCCCTCTGCTGGCGGCCGATTGGCCACAAATCTACAGGGGGCGGCGTTGCACCAGCTGCTCACAAGAGCTGCTGGTGCAATGCTGAATACGGAGAGCGTATTGCTCTCCGCATTCAGCGAGGTCTGGCGGACCTGATCCGCACTGTCGGATCAGGTCCGCCAGACCTTTGTTAAATATCCCCTATAAACATAACACCGATATGTGCATTTACCTAATCTGCCTATACACTGTACAATAGTTTTTCTTTTGAATTAAAAGGACACAAAACCCAACATCCTTCTTTCATGATTCACATAGAGTATGCATTTTAAACAATTTTCAATTAACTTTCTATTATCAAATTTGCTTCATTCTGAACTAATTGCCTAAGCCAAAGACAAGAGGCATATATGTGCAGCTGCTAATCAGCAGCTCGCTCCCAGCGGTGCGCTCCTGCTTCTGAGCCTACTTAGACTTGCTTTTCAACAAAGGATACCAAGAAAACAAAGCAAATTAGATCATAGAAGCAAATTGGAAAGTTGTGTAAAATTGGATCTCTATCTGAAATTGGGGGAAGTTTAAATTCCATTATCAAGCACAGTAAAAATGACTGAAAAAAAAAACAGAAAAAGATGAGACTAAAAAAAATAATCTATCTTGCTTTGAGGCAGACTAATCATTGGGCAACTTGGACAACTTCTAAAACATAAATTTCTCCCAAAAAAGTAATATTTAAAAAAAAAATTTCTTTTCTATGTTTCAAGAAAATATTACTTCCCTTTAACGTCTTGAATGAGGAGGTCAGTGCACTGTCCTCTTCATTACTTCTCCTGTATTTACGGGTGTTATCTTCCTACACTTTTTGATATCTGGGAGAATGTGGAAGGACCAGATTATTCCTACATGATGACTATAAGAAAGTAACAAGAGGCATACTGTATGCACTTCATTATAACAAGAGATACCGTGAGGAGACTTTTATACTGCCAATAGCTCAGTCTCATATGTATTTTAATTAGAAAGAGAAAAAAAAAGTTTGAAAGAGGAGATTCTCCTATTTTGAAAAAGGAGCGTACACCACGGATTACCATGAAAATATTGATCACCTGCTCCAATTAGGCAACAAGTAATAGTTTGCTAAGGGGAGAACTCTTAGAACCCAATTCACCCAAAGCACTGAGGATAAGAACACTTACCTAAGACATTTACTGCATGAGGGTTAGTGGCTCCAAACAGCTCCCAAAGAGTGCCTACCATACAAACGTATACACACAAACACACACAACACCCATCATATGACGGGGCGCTTGTCATTTTTTTCAAATAAGGGGTTCTAAAAGGTGTTGTTATTGTCCTCAAATAATCAATGACCACCCTTTGCAAGATAGTGTTAAGGGACTGTTAAGTCAAAATTAAATATTTATAATTTAGATAGAGCATAGAATTTTAAACAACTTTCCAAATGACATCTATTATCAATATTGTTTAGTTCTCTTAATATCCTTTGTAAAAGAGTAGTCACGCGTCCTTAGCTATCAGTGTTTGCAAAGAATGTGTAAAACAATGTTGTACATAGTTGCAAACTCTACTGCCATAGAGGCTCTCTAGCATTCTATTGGAGAGTTGTTTAAAATCTCTTTCATTTTTAATTTTGACTTTCAGTAACAAAAATTAACAAAATGTCATCTTCTATATTTAAATCAATATTTGTTTTTGAAAAAGACATTATGCATTTTTGTAAACTAATGTGGAAACCATAAATTGTATCTATGAAATATTTTGAAATACTGACTACCCCATTGGTTACTAAGTACTTTATAAATAAATGCTATATACAGTCATGTGAAAAAGAAAGTATACCCTCTTGGAATTCTATGGTTTTACGTATCAGGAATTAATAGCAATGATCTAGTCCTTAGCTAGCAGGTCTTAAAATTAGGTAAATACAACCTCACGTTAAATATGACACTGTGTCATGATTTATTTAACAAAAATAAAGCCAAAAGGGAAAAGCAATGTGTGAAAATCTAAGTAAACCCTTACTGCTTGCATAGGAATTAAGTAGTAGCCAGTTGCTGCTAATCAAATGCCCTTGATTAATTGATCATCAGCAAATGTGACCACCTCTATAAAAGCTGAAGTTTTTTGGTCTGGAGCATTGAGGTGTTAACTCAATGCCAAGGAGGAAAGACATCAGCAATGATCTTAGAGAAGAAATGGTTGCTGCCCACCCATCTGGGAAGGGTTATAAGGCCACTTCCAAACAATGTAAAGTCCATAATTCTACAGTGAGAAAGATCATTCACAAGTGGAACACATTCAAGATGCCAATCTTCCCAGGAGTGGACGTCCCAGCAAATTCACCCCAAGGTCAGACCGTGCAATACTCAGAGAAAATGCAAAAAAAAACCAAGAGTTACATCTCAGACTCTACAGGCCTCAGCAAGTTAAATGTTACAGTTCATGACAGTACAATTAGAAAAAGACTAAACAAGTATGGTTTGTATGGAAGAGTTGCCAGGAGAAAACCTCTTCTCTCTAAAAATAACATGGCAGCACGGCAATGTCCTTTGGATAGACGAGACCAAAGTAGAGATGTTTGGGGAAAACCAAACACAGCGTATCAGCACAAACACCTCATACCAACTGTAAAGCACGGTGGTGGAGGGGTGATGTTTTGGGCAGGCTTTGCAGCCACAGGACCTGGGCACTTTGCAGTCATTGAGTCGACCATGAACTCCTCTGTATACTAAAGTATTCTAGAGTTAAATGTGAGGCCATCTGTCCGACAGCTAAAGCTTGGTCGAAATTGGGTCATGCAACAGGAAAATGATCCCAAGCGCACCAGCAAATCTACAACAGATTGGCTGAAAAAGAAAAGAATCAAGGTGCTGCAATGACCCAGTAAAAGTCCAGACCTCAACTCTACTGAAATGCTGTGGCGGGACCTTGAGAGAGCTGGGCATAAACAAATCTCCGGAAACTCTAATGAACGTGGTAAAGAAGAATGGGCCAAAATTCCTCCACAACGATGTGAGAGACCGATAAAGTCATACAGAAAACCATTACTTCAACTTATTGCTGCTGACGGTGGCTCTACAAGCGATTTAATTATAAGCTGTACTTAATGTTTCACAGATGGCTTCTCCATTTTGGATTTTTGTTAAATAAATCATGACACAGTGTAATATGTCAGGTGTTGTTGTTCATCTGAGGTTGTATTTACATCATTTTAAGACCTGCTAAAGACCAGATGATTGTTATTATGTCCTGATACGTAAAACCATAGAATACAGAGGTATTGTGTACTGTACTTTCTTTGTTCACATGACTGTATTATATATACAGATATATATGGTCTGTTTAAAAACAAGGTATGGTTTTTGTGGTTAGCATACAGATGTTTAAATGCAATGAGCACAGCTGACTAAAAACTAATTCTCCTGATTTTATCAGCTCTTAAAGGGACAGTCTACACCAGAATTGCACAACCAACACAGTTATATGAATACACTTTTTACCTCTGTGATTACCTTGTATCTAAGCCTCTGCAGACTGTCCCCTTATCTCAGTGCTTTTCAGACTTGCAGTTTAGCCAACCAGTGCAGACTCCTAAATAACTCCACAGGAGTGAGCACAATGTTATTTATATGACACACATGAACTAGTACTGTCTAACTGTGAAAAACTTTCAAAATGCTCTGAGCTAAAAGGCGGTTTTAGCTTTTCAAAAATACCACCAAGGGAGCAAAGCAAATTTAATGATAAAAGTAAATTGGAAAGTAGTTTAAAATGTCATGCCCTATCTAAATCATGAGTTTCATTTTGACTAAACTGTCCCTTTAATGTGACAAGCCAGAAGAGAATTTATTAACCACACATAAATAAAAGTGAAATACAAATCTGAAGCGTAGTACTAACTAAAATTCTGTCCAGATTGTTAAAGGGACAGTCTGCTTGAAAATGCTTAGAAAGGAAGAGAATTTCTGCTTTGAGAAAAAAAAGGCAACTGGAACTTGAAGTGATGTCACTGCCAGCTTTGTCAACTCACAACCACCAATTGAACCTTAGATAACATATGCAAGACTGCTAGTCCTGCAGCTTCAGCCCATTTGAATGAGCATGTTCTTGAGAACAATTGGTGGTGTTTTTTAATGAGCAAACCAGCAACTTTAAATACATAAATAAGCCTAGATGAGCAGTTTTCTATACATTTAATTCTCTGCAAACAGGTAAAGGGAAACACATTTTACAATATAATGTCCATTTAAAGGGACAGCCTACTCCAGAATTGTTATTGTTTAAAAAGACAGATAATCCCTTTATTATCCATTCCTCAGTTTTGCATAACCAACACTGTTATAGAAATATACTTTTTACCTCTGTGATTACCTTGTATCTAAGCCTCTGCAGACTGCCCCCTTATTTCAGTTCTTTTGACAGATTTGCATTTTAGCTAATTAGGACAATGTTATCTATATAGCACACATAAACTTACGCCCTCTAGCTGTGAAAAACTGTCAAATGCATTCAGATAAGAGGCGGCCTTTAAGCGCTTAGAAATTAGCATATGATCCAAACCAAGTTTAGCTTTCAGCTAAGAATACCAAGAGATCAAAGCAAATTTGATGATAAAAGTAAAATGGAAAGTTGTTTTAAAATTACATGCTCTATCTGAATCATTAAAGTTTAATTTTGACTAGACTGTCCCTTTAAAGCTCCACAAAAATGTAAAAGACAAAAACACGTTTATAACTCTCTATATTAATGTGTTAAAAAAAAAAGAATAGTAAAACACATTTGATATCAGGATACCCCGGCATACAATGCATTCTGTATCTTTTTAAATAAACCTGAGCATCTTTCACAGATAATTGAAGTGTGTTTAAAATTAGTATCTAAGCACAAAAGAAAGAAAAAAGTGCAACTATTTAATTCTAGAACTTTGGAGGATTATTTGCATAGTAGTGTGAGGTGACATACAAATATAATGTCTTTAATATTGTCCTATGAACAACTTCTAACAGACAAACAAAACTGCTCCAAAATATGCAGGTATAAATGATATTTTTGGCATATATTGATATAATAGTTTAGATACCCACCTATGAAAGCAGATCTCAGGGAGGTTTCAGCTCTGTAGTAAATAAATGTGTTAAAACTCTGCAGCAAGTGATGCAAGGCTGGTCTATTGAAACTGCAACAAAAACAATATTATAGCAACGGTAAGTAACTACAATTCAGTCCACTGATTTGACAGTTCTGCATCTTGTCGTATTGCAGGTAGCAAAGGCATGAAAATGATTTGTACAAAAAGAATAGGGGAAAACATGTAGATAAATCTGGTCCAGTCACTGGACAAAATGTGCTTCAATTCATCTTCTGGTCTTTGTCTGACACAATACAGGTAAGAGAAGCAGGTGAACAGGTTTATGTGTGAGGGGAGGGGAGGGGGGGTGTAGCAGAGAGGGCGGTAGACAAAGGATGTAAGCGAAAGCAAGATGGAGGGAGACAAGAAAAAAGGAGAGAGGGAGAATGTGATTTGTAGAGTGTATCTGGACTTAAGTCAAAGTATTTCTAAAACATGAGACAATATTCTATGGATGAAGGAGGAATGAAGAAAAGGGGATTATGCATAACCTTTATGTTTGATAATATTTATATTAAAGGGCCATACTGTGTGTTTAGCCTTTGCAAAGTGCCACTTAAACACAGAGTTAGAGCATGTCATTTTCTGACTGATACGGCCCTTTAATGTTTAAAGGGACATTCATATTAAGACTTAAAGTGACACTGAACCCAATTTTTTTCTTTCGTGATTCAGATAGAGCATGACATTTTAAGCAACTTTCTAATTTACTCCTATGATCAAATTTTCTTCATTCTCTTGGTATCTTTATTTTGAAATGCAAGAATGTAAGTTTAGATACCGGCCTATTTTTGGTGAACAACCTGGGTTGTTCTTGCTGATTAGTGGATACATTCATCCACCAATAAAACAAGTGCTGTCCAGAGTTATGAACTAATAGAAAAGCTTAAATGCATTATTTTTCAAATAAAGATAGGAAGAGAACAAAGAAAAATTGATAATAGGAGTTAATTAGAAAATTGCTTAAAATTGCATGCTCTATCTGAATCACGGAAAAAAATTGGGTTCAGTGTCCCTTTAAGTCATTTTCAATCTTGGTGAAAGGCATTTTTGCAATCCATGTGTTATCCACATGATGAGATGCACAATAATTGTGATCTGTAAAACAGGGATAGCGCTTACTTAAACATCTTTGCTAATACATATGTATTGTACTCATGTGCATTTTAGTTATGACTAGAATGTCCCTTTAAAGGAACATTAAACCATTTTTTTTCTTTCATAGTTCAAATAGAACATGTAATTTTAAAGGGATAGATATCCCCAAAATGTTCTTTCATGATTCACTTAGAACATACAATTTTCAACAACTTTCCAATTCACCTTTTTCATGAAATTTGCTTCATTCTCTTGTTATTTGCTGAAGGAACAGCATTGTACTGCTGGCAGCTAGCTGAACACATCTAGCTAGCCAATCACAAAAGACAAATGTGTGCAGGCACCAATCAGCAGCTAGCACCCACTAGTGTAGGATATGTGTAAATTCTTTTTCTACAAGGGATACCAAGAGATCGAAGCACATTTAAAAATAGAAGTGAAATTAAAGTGACTTAAAATGACATGCTCAATCTGAATCGTGTAAGTTTATTTTTGACTTTCCTATCCCTTTAACCCCCTCACTACCGGGACTTTCAGAATACTTTTCAAAATACCGGAGAATTGTTAGCATTTTTGCTTTCACTCCATTTTTATTTACCTGTCAAAATGATATATATTTTTAAGTAGACAACCCAAGGTATTGATCTAGGTCCATTTTGGTATATTTCATGCCACCATTTCACCGCCAAATGCGATCAAATAAAAAAAACTATAGGTTTCTCACTGTAATTATTTACATACTGCTTGTGCAATCATGGCGCAGTTGGTTGTAAAAGCATCTCTGGGATCCCCTTTGTTCTGAAATAGTGGACATATATGGCTTTGCCATTGCTTTTTGGTAATTTGAAGGCTTCTTATTGCAGCTGTGCACCACACTTCTTTTTATTCCCGGCAGTAAAGTGGTTAATTAGGTAGCTTAAAAGGTTAATTTCTCCAACATTGGTGTGTCCGGTCCACGGCGTCATCCTTACTTGTGGGATATTCTCTTCCCCAACAGGAAATGGCAAAGAGTCCCAGCAAAGCTGGTCACATGATCCCACCTAGGCTCCGCCCACCCCAGTCATTCTCTTTGCCGTTGCACAGGCAACATCTCCACGGAGATGGTTAAGAGTTTTTTGGTGTTTAAATGTAGTTTTTATTCTTCTATCAAGTGTTTGTTATTTTAAAATAGTGCTGGTATGTACTATTTACTCTGAAACAGAAAAGGATGAAGATTTCTGTTTGTAAGAGGAAGATGATTTTAGCAGACAGTAACTAAAATCGATTGCTGTTTCCACATAGGACTGTTGAGATGAAGTAACTTCAGTTGGGGGAAACAGTTAGCAGACTTTTCTGCTTAAGGTATGACTAGCCATATTTCTAACTAAGACTGTGTAATGCTGGAAGGCTGTCATTTCCCCTCATGGGGACCGGTAAGCCATTTTCTTAGTCAAAAACAAACAGAATAAAGGGCTTATTATGGGCTAAAAAACTGGTAGACATTTTTATGGGCTAAATCGATTGCTTTATTTGTGCATATTATTCAAATTTAGGCTAACAATTGACATTTATAATCTTGGGGAACGTTTATAAAACGGCAGGCACTGTATTGGACACCTTTTTCAGTCAGGGGGCCTTTCTAGTCATAGACTGAGCCTCATTTTCGCGCCATTAATGCGCAGTTGTTTTTTGAGAGCAGGGCATGCAGATGCATGTGTGAGGATCTAAGAATCTCTGAAAAAGCTTTTAGAAGGCGTCATTTGGTATCGTATTCCCCTCAGGGCTTGGTTGGGTCTTAGCAAAGACTGTATCTGGGACTGTATAGGGGTTAAATTGAAAAACGGCTTCGTTATTTTAAGGGTTAAAGCACTGAAATTTGGTGTGCAATACTTTTAAGGCTTTAAGACACTGTGGTGAAAATTTGGTAATTTTTGAACAATTCCTTCATACTTTTTCACATATTCAGTAATAAAGTGTTTTCTGTTTGAAATTTAAAGTGACAGTAACGGTTTTATTTTAAAACGTTTTTTGTGCATTGTTGACAAGTTTAAGCCTGTTTAACATGTCTGTACCTTCAAATAAGCTATGTTCTATATGTATGAAAGCCAATGTGTCTCCCCATTTAAATTTATGTGATAATTGTGCCATAGCGTCCAAACAAAGTAAGGACAGTACTGCCACAAATAATGATATTGCCCAAGATGATTCCTCAAATGAGGGGAGTAAACATGATACTACATCATCTCCTACTGTGTCTACACCAGTTTTGCCCATGCAGGAGGCCCCTAGTACATCTAGTGCGCCAATACTTATTACCATGCAACAATTAACGGCTGTAATGGATAACTCCATAGCAAATCTTTTATCCAAAATGCCTACTTATCAGAGAAAGCGCGATTGCTCTGTTTTAAACACTGAAGAGCAAGAGGACGCTGATGATAATTGTTCTGTCATACCCTCATACCAATCTGAAGGGGCCATGAGGGAGGTTTTGTCTGAGGGAGAAATTTCAGATTCAGGAAAAATTTCTCATCAAGCTGAACCTGATGTTGTGACATTTAAATTTAAATTAGAACATCTCCGCGCACTGCTTAAGGAGGTGTTATCTACTCTGGATGATTGTGACAATTTGGTCATTCCAGAGAAATTATGCAAGATGGACAGGTTCCTAGAGGTTCCGGTGCCCCCCGACGCTTTTCCTATACCCAAGCGGGTGGCGGACATAGTAAATAAAGAGTGGGAAAAGCCCGGCATACCTTTTGTTCCTCCCCCTATATTTAAGAAATTATTTCCTATGGTCGACCCCAGAAAGGACTTATGGCAGACAGTCCCCAAGGTCGAGGGGGCAGTTTCTACTCTAAACAAACGCACTACTATTCCTATCGAAGATAGTTGTGCTTTCAAAGATCCTATGGATAAAAAATTGGAAGGTTTGCTTAAAAAGATTTTTGTACAGCAAGGCTACCTTCTACAACCAATTTCATGCATTGTTCCTGTCACTACGGCAGCGTGGTTCTGGTTCGAGGAACTAGAAAAGTCGCTCAGTAGAGAAACTCCATATGAGGAGATTATGGACAGAGTTCACGCACTTAAATTGGCTAACTCTTTTATTTTAGATGCCGCTTTGCAATTAGCAAAATTAGCGGCGAAAAATTCAGGGTTTGCTATTGTGGCGTGCAGAGCGCTTTGGCTAAAGTCTTGGTCAGCGGATGTGTCATCCAAGACAAAATTACTTAACATTCCTTTCAAAGGTAAAACTTTATTTGGACCTGATTTGAAAGAGATTATTTCAGACATCACTGGGGGAAAGGGCCACGCCCTTCCACAGGATAGGTCTTTTAAGGCTAAAAATAAGCCTAATTTTCGTCCCTTTCGCAGAAATGGACCAGCCTCTAATTCTGCATCCTCTAAGCAAGAGGGTAATGCCTCACAACCCAAACCAGCCTGGAAACCAATGCAAGGCTGGAACAAGGGTAAGCAGGCCAAGAAGCCTGCCACTGCTAACAAGACAGCATGAAGGAGTAGCCCCCGATCCGGGACCGGATCTGGTGGGGGGCAGACTCTCTCTCTTTGCTCAGGCTTGGGCAAGAGATGTTCAGGATCCTTGGGCGCTAGAAATAGTTTCTCAAGGTTATCTCCTGGAATTCAAGGAACTACCCCCAAGGGGAAGGTTCCACAAGTCTCACTTATCCTCAAACCAAATAAAGAGACAGGCATTCTTACATTGTGTAGAAGACCTGTTAAAGATGGGAGTGATACACCCAGTTCCAATAAAGGAACAAGGAATGGGATTTTATTCCAATCTGTTCGTAGTTCCCAAAAAAGAGGGAACGTTCAGACCAATTTTGGATTTGAAGATCCTAAACAAATTTCTCAGGGTACCATCGTTCAAAATGGAAACTATTCGAAGATTCTACCCACCATCCAGGAAAGTCAATTTATGACTACTGTGGATCTAAAGGATGCGTACCTACATATCCCTATCCACAAGGAACATCATCAGTTCCTAAGGTTCGCTTTTCTGGACAAACATTACCAGTTTGTGGCTCTTCCATTCGGATTAGCCACTGCTCCAAGGATTTTCACAAAGGTGCTAGGGTCCCTTCTAGCGGTTCTAAGACCAAGGGGCATTGCAGTAGTACCTTACTTGGACGACATTCTAATACAAGCGTCGTCCCTGTCAAAGGCAAAGGCTCATACGGACATCGTTCTAGCCTTTCTCACATCTCACGGATGGAAGGTGAACAAAGAAAAGAGTTCTCTGTCCCCGTCAACAAGAGTTCCCTTCTTGGGAACAATAATAGATTCCTTAGAAATGAGGATTTTTCTGACAGAGGTCAGAAAATCAAAACTTCTAAGCTCTTGTCAAGTGCTTCATTCTGTTCCTCGTCCTTCCATAGCGCTGTGCATGGAAGTAATAGGATTGATGGTTGCAACAATGGACATAGTTCCTTTTGCACAAATTCATCTAAGACCATTACAACTGTGCATGCTCAAACAGTGGAATGGGGATTATACAGACTTGTCTCCAATGATTCAAGTAGATCAAAAGACCAGAGATTCACTCCGTTGGTGGCTGACCCTGGACCATCTGTCCCAGGGAATGAGCTTCTGCAGGCCAGAGTGGGTCATTGTCATGACCAACGCCAGTCTAATGGGCTGGGGTGCGGTCTGGGAATCCCTGAAAGCTCAGGGTCTATGGTCTCGGGAAGAGTCTCTTCTCCCGATAAACATTCTGGAACTGAGAGCGATATTCAATGCTCTCATAGCTTGGCCTCAACTAGCAAAGGCCAAATTCATAAGGTTCCAATCAGACAACATGACGACTGTTGCTTATATCAATCATCAAGGGGGAACAAAGAGTTCCCTGGCGATGAAAGAAGTGACCAAAATAATTCAATGGGCGGAGGATCACTCCTGCCACTTGTCTGCGATCCACATCCCAGGAGTGGAAAATTGGGAAGCGGATTTTCTGAGTCGTCAGACATTTCATCCGGGGGAGTGGGAACTCCATCCGGAAATCTTTGCCCAAATAACTCAATTATGGGGCATTCCAGACATGGATCTGATGGCGTCTCGTCAGAACTTCAAGGTTCCTTGCTACGGGTCCAGATCCAGGGATCCCAAGGCGACTCTAGTAGATGCACTAGTAGCTCCTTGGACTTTCAACCTAGCTTACGTATTCCCACCGTTTCCTCTCATTCCCAGGCTGGTAGCCAGGATCAATCAGGAGAGGGCCTCGGTGATCTTGATAGCTCCTGCATGGCCACGCAGGACTTGGTATGCAGACCTGGTGAATATGTCATCGGCTCCACCATGGAAGCTACCTTTGAGACAGGACCTTCTTGTTCAAGGTCCATTCGAACACCCAAATCTGGTCTCCCTCCAACTGACGGCTTGGAGATTGAACGCTTGATTCTATCAAAGCGTGGGTTTTCAGATTCGGTGATAGATACTCTGGTTCAGGCCAGAAAACCTGTAACTAGAAAAATTTACCATAAAATATGGAAAAAATATATCTGTTGGTGTGAATCCAAAGGATTCCCATGGAATAAGATAAAAATTCCTAAGATTCTCTCCTTTCTTCAAGAAGGTTTGGAGAAAGGATTATCTGCAAGTTCTCTAAAGGGACAGATCTCTGCTTTATCTGTCTTACTACACAAAAGACTGGCAGCTGTGCCAGATGTTCAAGCATTTGTTCAGGCTCTGGTTAGGATCAAGCCTGTTTACAGACCTTTGACTCCTCCCTGGAGTCTAAATCTAGTTCTTTCAGTTCTTCAAGGGGTTCCGTTTGAACCCTTACATTCCATAGATTTTTAATTAAGTTACTATCTTGGAAAGTTTTGTTTTTGGTTGCAATTTCTTCTGCTAGAAGAGTTTCAGAGTTATCTGCTCTGCAGTGTTCTCCTCCTTATCTGGTGTTCCATGCAGATAAGGTGGTTTTGCGTACTAAGCCTGGTTTTCTTCCTAAAGTTGTTTCTAACAAAAATATTAACCAGGAGATAGTTGTACCTTCTTTGTGTCCGAATCCAGTTTCAAAGAAGGAACGTTTGTTACACAATTTGGACGTTGTCCGTGCTCTAAAGTTCTATTTAGAGGCTACTAAATATTTCAGACAAACATCTTCCTTGTTTGTTGTTTATTCTGGTAAAAGGAGAGGTCAAAAAGCGACTTCTACCTCTCTTTCCTTTTGGCTAAAAAGCATCATCCGATTGGCTTATGAGACTGCCGGACGGCAGCCTCCTGAAAGAATCACAGCTCACTCCACTAGGGCTGTGGCTTCCACATGGGCCTTCAAGAACGAGGCTTCTGTTGACCAGATATGTAAGGCAGCGACTTGGTCTTCACTGCACACTTTTCTTTCATGTAATTAACAAGAGTCCATGAGCTAGTGACGTATGGGATATACATTCCTACCAGGAGGGGCAAAGTTTCCCAAACCTTAAAATGCCTATAAATACACCCCTCACCACACCCACAAATCAGTTTTACAAACTTTGCCTCCAAGGGAGGTGGTGAAGTAAGTTTGTGCTAGATTCTACGTTGATATGCGCTCCGCAGCAAGTTGGAGCCCGGTTTTCCTCTCAGCGTGCAGTGAATGTCAGAGGGATGTGAAGAGAGTATTGCCTATTGAATGCAGTGATCTCCTTCTACGGGGTCTATTTCATAAGGTTCTCTGTTATCGGTCGTAGAGATTCATCTCTTACCTCCCTTTTCAGATCGACGATATACTCTTATATTTACCATTACCTCTACTGATTCTCGTTTCAGTACTGGTTTGGCTTTCTACAAACATGTAGATGAGTGTCCTGGGGTAAGTAAGTCTTATTTTCTGTGACACTCTAAGCTATGGTTGGGCACTTTATTTATAAAGTTCTAAATATATGTATTCAAACATTTATTTGCCTTGACTCAGAATGTTCAACTTTCCTTATTTTCAGACAGTCAGTTTCATATTTGGGATTATGCATTGAATTATCATATTTTTCTTACCTCAAAAATTTGACTTTTTTCCCTGTGGGCTGTTAGGCTCGCGGGGGCTGAAAATGCTTCATTTTATTGCGTCATTCTTGGCGCGGACTTTTTTGGCGCAAAAATTCTTTTCCGTTTCCGGCGTCATACGTGTCGCCGGAAGTTGCGTCATTTTTTGACGTTATTTTGCGCCAAAAATGTCGGCGTTCCGGATGTGGCGTCATTTTTGGCGCCAAAAGCATTTAGGCGCCAAATAATGTGGGCGTCTTATTTGGCGCTAAAAAATATGGGCGTCGCTTTTGTCTCCACATTATTTCAGTCTCATTTTTCATTTGCTTCTGGTTGCTAGAAGCTTGATATTTGGCATTCTTTCCCATTCCTGAAACTGTCTTATAAGGAATTTGATCTATTTTGCTTTATATGTTGTTTTTTCTCTTACATATTGCAAGATGTCTCACGTTGCATCTGAGCCAGAAGATACTACAGGAAAATCACTGCCTGCTGGATCTACCAAAGCTAAGTGTATCTGCTGTAAACTTTTGGTAGCTATTCCTCCAGCTGTTGTTTGTAATAATTGTCATGACAAACTTGTTAAAGCAGATAATATTTCCTTTAGTAATGTACCATTGCCTGTTGCAGTTCCCTCAACATCTAAGGTGCAGAATGTTCCTGATAACATAAGAGATTTTGTTTCTGAATCTATAAAGAAGGCTTTGTCTGTTATTTCTCCTTCTAGTAAACGTAAAAAGTCTTTTAAATCTTCTCTCTCTACAGATGAATTTTTAAATGAACACCATCATTCTGATTCTTTGGACTCTTCTGGTTCAGAGGATTCTATCTCAGAGATTGATGCTGATAAATCTTCATATTTATTTAAGATGGAATTTATTCGCTCTTTACTTAAAGAAGTACTAATTGCTTTAGAAATAGAGGATTCTAGTCCTCTTGATACTAATTCTATACGTTTGGATAAGGTTTTTAAAGCTCCTGCGGTTATTCCAGAAGTTTTTCCTGTTCCTAATGCTATTTCTGCAGTAATTTCCAAAGAATGGGATAAATTGGGTAATTAATTTACTCCTTCTAAACGTTTTAAGCAATTATATCCTGTTCCGCATGACAGGTTAGAATTTTGGGACAAAATCCCTAAAGTTGATGGGGCTATTTCTACCCTTGCTAAACGTACTACCATTCCTACGTCAGATGGTACCTCGTTTAAGGATCCTTTAGATAGAAAAATTGAATCTTTTCTAAGAAAAGCTTATCTGTGTTCAGGTAATCTTCTTAGACCTGCTATATCATTGGCTGATGTTGCTGCAGCTTCAACTTTTTGGTTGGAAACTCTAGCGCAACAAGTAACAAATCGTGATTCTCATGATATTATTATTCTTCTCCAGCATGCTAATAATTTTATCTGTGATGCCATTTTTGATATTATTAGAGTTGATGTTAGGTTTATGTCTCTGGCTATCTTAGCCAGAAGAGCTTTATGGCTTAAGACTTGGAATGCTGATATGGCTTCTAAATCAACTCTACTTTCCATTTCTTTCCAGGGAAACAAATTATTTGGTTCTCAGTTGGATTCTATTATTTCAACTGTTACTGGTGGGAAAGGAACTTTTTTACCACAGGATAAAAAATCTAAAGGTAAAAACAGGGCTAACAATCGTTTTCGTTCCTTTCGTTTCAATAAAGAACAAAAGCCTGATCCTTCGTCCTCAGGAGCAGTTTCAGTTTGGAAACCATCTCCAGTCTGGAATAAATCCAAGCCTGCTAGAAAGGCAAAGCCTGCTTCTAAGTTCACATGAAGGTACGGCCCTCATTCCAGTTCAGCTGGTAGGGGGCAGGTTACGTTTTTTCAAAGAAATTTGGATCAATTCTGTTCACAATCTTTGGATTCAGAACATTGTTTCAGAAGGGTACAGAATTGGTTTCAAGATGAGACCTCCTGCAAAGAGATTTTTTCTTTCCCGTGTCCCAGTAAATCCAGTGAAAGCTCAAGCATTTCTGAATTGTGTTTCAGATCTAGAGTTGGCTGGAGTAATTATGCCAGTTCCAGTTCCGGAACAGGGGATGGGGTTTTATTCAAATCTCTTCATTATACCAAAGAAGGAGAATTCCTTCAGACCAGTTCTGGATCTAAAATTATTGAATCGTTATGTAAGGATACCAACGTTCAAGATGGTAACTGTAAGGACTATATTGCCTTTTGTTCAGCAAGGGAATTATATGTCCACAATAGATTTACAGGATGCATATCTGCATATTCCGATTCATCCAGATCATTATCAGTTCCTGAGATTCTCTTTTCTAGACAAGCATTACCAATTTGTGGCTCTACCGTTTGGCCTTGCTACAGCTCCAAGAATTTTCACAAAGATTCTCGGTGCCCTTCTGTCTGTAATCAGAGAACAGGGTATTGTGGTATTTCCTTATTTGGACGATATCTTGGTACTTGCTCAGTCTTTACATTTAGCAGAGTCTCATACGAATCGACTTGTGTTGTTTCTTCAAGATCATGGTTGGAGGATCAATTTACCAAAAAGTTCTTTGATTCCTCAAACAAGGGTAACCTTTCTGGGTTTCCAGATAGATTCAGTGTCCATGACTCTGTCTTTAACAGACAAGAGACGTCTAAAATTGATTACAGCTTGTCGAAACCTTCAGTCTCAATCATTCCCTTCGGTAGCCTTATGCATGGAAATTCTAGGTCTTATGACTGCTGCATCGGACGCGATCCCCTTTGCTCGTTTTCACATGCGACCTCTTCAGCTCTGTATGCTGAACCAATGGTGCAGGGATTACACGAAGATATATCAATTAATATCTTTAAAACCGATTGTTCGACACTCTCTAACGTGGTGGACAGATCACCATCGTTTAATTCAGGGGGCTTCTTTTGTTCTTCCGACCTGGACTGTAATTTCAACAGATGCAAGTCTCACAGGTTGGGGAGCTGTGTGGGGATCTCTGACGGCACAAGGAGTTTGGGAATCTCAGGAGGTGAGATTACCGATCAATATTTTGGAACTCCGTGCAATTTTCAGAGCTCTTCAGTTTTGGCCTCTTCTGAAGAGAGAATCGTTCATTTGTTTTCAGACAGACAATGTCACAACTGTGGCATACATCAATCATCAAGGAGGGACTCACAGTCCTCTGGCTATGAAAGAAGTATCTCGAATTTTGGTTTGGGCGGAATCCAGCTCCTGTCTAATCTCTGCGGTTCATATCCCAGGTGTAGACAATTGGGAAGCGGATTATCTCAGTCGCCAAACGTTGCATCCGGGCGAATGGTCTCTTCACCCAGAGGTATTTCTTCAGATTGTTCAAATGTGGGGGCTCCCAGAGATAGATCTGATGGCCTCTCATCTAAACAAGAAACTTCCCAGGTATCTGTCCAGATCCCGGGATCCTCAGGCGGAGGCAGTGGATGCATTATCACTTCCTTGGAAGTATCATGCTGCCTATATCTTTCCGCCTCTAGTTCTTCTTCCAAGAGTAATCTCCAAGATTCTGAGGGAATGCTCGTTTGTTCTGCTAATAGCTCCGGCATGGCCTCACAGGTTTTGGTATGCGGATCTTGTCCGGATGGCATCTTGCCAACCATGGACTCTTCCGTTAAGACCAGACCTTCTGTCGCAAGGTCCTTTTTTCCATCCGGATCTGAAATCCTTAAATTTAAAGGTATGGAGATTGAACGCTTGATTCTTGGTCAAAGAGGTTTCTCTGACTCCGTGATTAATACTATGTTACAGGCTCGTAAATCTGTATCTCGAGAGATATATTATAGAGTCTGGAAGACTTATATTTCTTGGTGTCTTTCTCATCATTTTTCTTGGCATTCTTTTAGAATACCGAGAATTTTACAGTTTCTTCAGGATGGTTTAGATAAGGGTTTGTCCGCAAGTTCTTTGAAAGGACAAATCTCCGCTCTTTCTGTTCTTTTTCACAGAAAGATTGCTATTCTTCCTGATATTCATTGTTTTGTACAAGCTTTGGTTCGTATAAAACCTGTCATTAAGTCAATTTCTCCTCCATGGAGTTTGAATTTGGTTCTGGGAGCTCTTCAAGCTCCTCCGTTTGAACCTATGCATTCATTGGACATTAAATTACTTTCTTGGAAAGTTTTGTTCCTTTTGGCCATCTCTTCTGCTAGAAGAGTTTCTGAATTATCTGCTCTTTCTTGTGAGTCTCCTTTTCTGATTTTTCATCAGGATAAGGCGGTGTTGCGAACTTCTTTTGAATTTTTACCTAAAGTTGTGAATTCCAACAACATTAGTAGAGAAATTGTGGTTCCTTCATTATGTCCTAATCCTAAGAATTCTAAGGAGAAATCGTTGCATTCTTTGGATGTTGTTAGAGCTTTGAAATATTATGTTGAAGCTACGAAATCTTTCCGTAAGACTTCTAGTCTATTTGTTATCTTTTCCGGTTCTAGGAAAGGCCAGAAAGCTTCTGCCATTTCTTTGGCATCTTGGTTGAAATCTTTAATTCATCTTGCCTATGTTGAGTCGGGTAAAATTCCGCCTCAGAGAATTACAGCTCATTCTACTAGGTCAGTATCTACTTCCTGGGCGTTTAGGAATGAAGCTTCGGTTGACCAGATCTGCAAAGCAGCAACTTGGTCCTCTTTGCATACTTTTACTAAATTCTACCATTTTGATGTATTTTCTTCTTCTGAAGCAGTTTTTGGTAGAAAAGTTCTTCAGGCAGCGGTTTCAGTTTGAATCTTCTGCTTATGTTTTTCGTTAAACTTTATTTTGGGTGTGGATTATTTTCAGCAGGAATTGGCTGTCTTTATTTTATCCCTCCCTCTCTAGTGACTCTTGTGTGGAAAGATCCACATCTTGGGTAGTCATTATCCCATACGTCACTAGCTCATGGACTCTTGTTAATTACATGAAAGAAAACATAATTTATGTAAGAACTTACCTGATAAATTCATTTCTTTCATATTAACAAGAGTCCATGAGGCCCACCCTTTTTTGTGGTGGTTATGATTTTTTTGTATAAAGCACAATTATTCCAATTCCTTATTTTATATGCTTCGCACTTTTTTTCTTATCACCCCACTTCTTGGCTATTCGTTAAACTGATTTGTGGGTGTGGTGAGGGGTGTATTTATAGGCATTTTAAGGTTTGGGAAACTTTGCCCCTCCTGGTAGGAATGTATATTCCATACGTCACTAGCTCATGGACTCTTGTTAATATGAAAGAAATGAATTTATCAGGTAAGTTCTTACATAAATTATGTTTTTTGCCAAATTTTACAAATTTGATACTTTTGCTTCTTCGGAGGCTATTTTTGGGAGAAAGGTTTTGCAAGCTGTGGTTCCTTCCGTTTAGGTGACCTGATTTGCTCCCTCCCTTCATCCGTGTCCTAAAGCTTTGGTATTGGTTCCCACAAGTAAGGATGACGCCGTGGACCGGACACACCAATGTTGGAGAAAACAAAATTTATGCTTACCTGATAAATTACTTTCTCCAACGGTGTGGCCGGCCCACGGCCCGCCCTGGTTTTTTAATCAGGTCTGATGAATTATTTTCTCTAACTACAGTCACCACGGTATCATATGGTTTCTCCTATATATATTTCCTCCTGTCCGTCGGTCGAATGACTGGGGTGGGCGGAGCCTAGGTGGGATCATGTGACCAGCTTTGCTGGGACTCTTTGCCATTTCCTGTTGGGGAAGAGAATATCCCACAAGTAAGGATGACGCCGTGGACCGGACACACCGTTGGAGAAAGTAATTTATCAGGTAAGCATAAATTCTGTTTTTAGCTTTAGTGCAGAGATTAGCCTCCCACCTGACACTTCCCAACCCCTGATCCCTCCCAAACAGCTCTCTTCCCTCCCACAACCACCACTGGTCAAAACTATTAGCCGTTATCTTTGGTACTGGCAGCTGTCTGCCAGTACTTATAAACCGTTTTTTTCCCCAGTTTTTTCTTTATATATTTTTTCTTATATATTTTCTTATTTTCTGTAGTGTCCCCCCCACTTCCCGCTCCTGCTCTCATTAGTTAGGGCACCCTACATACCCTTTTCTGTAGTTTAGCTGCCCCATCCCTCCCTGTCCCTTTTTTTTTTCTGTAGCTTAAGGCCCTCCCACTCCCTCCCTCCTCCACTGCTGGGCCCACCACCCTCCACCTGCCTCCCGGACCCACCTCCAGCCGGCACCAGCAATTGATCGTTACAGACGGTGGCACACACAAAGTGTCACTGTCTGTAACGATCACACATCTGCACTCATATGGAACCGGAGCGCCGAGACTTCTGGAGCTTCCTGAAGCTAAGACGTGTATATATATATATATATATATATATATATATATATACATACGTCTTATTGGGTGAAGGGGTTAAATCAGGGGTGGAACAGTGGCGGTCGCAACCGGGCCCCTAGGAGGTCCCCCATCAGGAGGGCCCCAGCTTCAGCACAACACATTTTTTTTTTTCAACTTTTTTTTTTCCTTCAGAATTTCTTGCGGCCCCCCCGCGCACTTGCCTACCTAGGGTTGCCATCTTCAATACAGAAAAAAAGGGACGCCTGCCATAACCCCAAATAACAGTTTGCATGAACCTATACTCAGAGATGATATTATTGGTACTGTCTATCAAACCAGTACTGTTGGCAACTATGGATACAGTTTACCCACAGTTCAATCCCTAGCTGATGTACCTCCCTGACAGTTTATAACCACCTCTCTGCTCTGAAACTCCAAAAGGGATTGGCTCAGCCTGCTGGGAGAAGCAGGAAAATAATGCACCTATTTAAGCATACAACTCTTATTCCAAAACACATGGATAAAACAATCACTGGAAATAGATTCCCATCTCCTAGTTAAAGGGACACTATACCCAAACATTTTCTTTCATGATTAAGGTAAAGAATATTATTTTAAACAACATTCCAATTTACTTCTATTATCTAATTTGCTTCATTCTTTAGATATACTTTAATGAAGAAATAGCAATGCAGGCAGTGAACCAATCACAGGAGGCATCTATGTGCAGCTACCAATCAGCAGCTACTAAGCATATCTAGATATGCTTTTCAGAAAAGAATATCAAGAGAATGAAGCAAAATAGATAATAGAAGTAAATTAGAAAGTTGTTTATAATTGTATGCTCTTTCTAAATCATGAAATAAAAAATTTGGGTATCATGTCCCTTTAAGTGGAGTTTATTTAGCAAAAATAATACTGTATGATATGTATAATTTAAGTTTTGGCAAAAACATATTGATTTATAATCATTGATACTGTATACATTATATTCTAGGTCTAGTTTGCCACCTGCATTGATTTGATTCTATGGGGCAGATTTATTAAGCTCCGTATGGAGCTTGATGCCCCGTGTCTAAAGATCGCTGCTCCATAACCTGTCCGTCTGCTCTGAGGCGGCGGACAGACATCGCCGGAAATCAACCCAATGCAATACGATCGGGTTGATTAACACCCCCTGCATTAAAAAAATCACTATCGTACTTCAGATGCCAGCTTCCCTTTTCCAATGCAATATGTTATTTGGGATATTCTATAAAACCACAAAATGAAGTCAAATCTTCCACAAGATGGATACATTGATGTTTTGCATTAATATATTTGTGTGTGTGTGTGTATATATATATATATATATATATATATATACACACAAAGAGAAGCAGACTCACAGAAACGAACAACCGGAGGTGTAGCCACATTCCTCTAAGCCAGAGCTTTCCAAACTTTTCATGTTGGTGACACACTTTTTAGACCTACATCATTTCGCGACACAGTAATTCAGTTGTACTAACAAACTGGAGGTTAAACTAAGTTGTTTTAAGAGATACAGAAACATACATAAAGTATATAATAACAAAATGTATTTACAAGTAACTGTATGTATGTGCAAGAATTAAAAAAAAGTTTAATACCACCAATAGCTACTTACTATTTTAATGGGATGTATGAGGTTGATGGGATGAACACAATTTCTGAATATTTAGTGGAATGTTAGATAAAGACACTCACATTTCATCATCAAGCATTTTTAAGCTTCCACTTCCTATATATATATATATATATATATATATATATATATATATATATATATATATATATATCAAGAGCAGGAGCAGCAATGCATTACTGGGAGCTAGCTGCAAAAAAACCCCACTGACTTCAGACTTCAGCTCAGCGTTTAAGCTGCCACCCTCAGAGCTCGGTGAGTCAGATTGATTACCGTGCTGCAAACACACTGTTGTCCCACTCACTGACTACACATGCAGTCACGAGCCAATTAAGGAGACTACACGTGCAGTCAGGAGCCAATGTGCCGCCAATGGGAATAGTTTAAGTTCCCACTGGGCTGCGCCAATAGGTTAAGATGATCTGTAACCCCCTAGGTATCAATTACGTGTCAACCATGTGATATGCATAGCAGGCGGGCGGAAAGTCAGAAACCAAAAAAAAATTAAAAAAAAATTACAATTTAAAAAAATTTGTGCTGAAGCAGGGACACACCTACACACTGCTGCCGACACACTAGTGTGTCCCGACACACAGTTTGGAAAGCACTGCTCTAAGCACACTGAGCAAGGAGCCCACGTCTGGATTCCCCTTTTTCCCATAGGGAGACTAAATACACACAGAGAGAAGCACACTCACAGGAACAAACAACTGGCTCAATACTATTGTTACCCTTTTCTATGGCATTTACCACCTGGGTGCAGCTTTTTAGCCCAGTAATGCTTTTCACAGAGAAGAACTTTCCTGTAGTATATCAGTCTGATCCCGCCTATAATGTTCAGTCCAGCGCCAAAATACCAGGCAATTCCTCTCTGAACAAGGAACACAGCAACCCCAGATGATCGTTTCGGCCTTCATTGGGCCTAGTCAGTGAGGTGTAGCCATATTCCTCTAAGCACACTGAGCAAGGAGTCCATGTCTGGTTTCCCCTTTTTCCCATAGGGAGACTAAATACATACAGAGAGAAGCACACTCACAGGAACGAACAACTGGCTCAATACCATTGTTAGTCTGTTCTATGGCGATTTACCACCTGGGTGCAGCTTCTTTTAGCCCAGTAATGCTTTTCACAGAGTAGAACTTTCCTGTAGTATATTAGTCTGATCCCACCTATTACAGTCAGTCCAGCACCGAAATACCAGGCAATTCCTCTCTGAACATTGAACACAGCAACCCCAGACGATCGTTTCGTCCTACATTGGAAATTATAGCGTTTATTATTGTGTGTGTAGCCAAACATGCATTTAACTATAAACAGGAAAGAGTTAATTCAGAGAGTGTCTACTGGATTCTTTGCAATATTAATAAAGGGCCATTAAAAGGGATAGCCCTTCTATGTTTGGTGGATGCTGTGTATTGTTACTATGTGATGATGACATTACACCCTGTATCGCAGAGGCTCCTTGTCATGCCTAAAACACCAATGCCCAATAAGACAATAGAGGGGGTCCTTACCTCTTTCTCATCTGTGGGTATCTCCGGAGGCCGCGTAATATCCAGCAGGAGGGGAGAAAGGAGACAGACAGGTCAGGGCTGTGATCACACACGGGGTCCCCCCTTACAACCCTTCAGGGGTACTCTAGCTTATTACCTGTCTTGAGTAGCTTGCTCTTGTACCTGATGCTGGTGCAGTATGGCTCTTTGCGCTGCCGCTGGCTGCTGCTCCCTTACAATAGACACCAAGAGATGGGGAGACCAGACTGCTACTGCATTAGAGCCAACGAACGCATGTGATTGGCTGAACCCGACCCAGCCCACACTATTACTCCAATGAGAATACGTGAGTGCATTGGTTGAGCCCGCCTCTTGCTGTCTGCTTTTATTGTGCGGTGCATGTCAGTATGTGGCTCCCTGCACTGGCACCATTACACCTTTACAGAGATGCACCACTACTACATACTACGTACAGTGACAACAGGCAATGCATATACAGTACATACAGCTCAGACAGAAAGGGAAATACAACTAACTACACATAGCAATGTCATATAGTTCGATGTCTGACTGCCAACCAGTAGAAAATACGGGACAAACCCCGTCCCGTATTGATTCAAAACGGGCCGCACTATTTTTTTCTCAAATACGGGACAATTCCATATTTTAAGAACCAGGTGGCAACCCTAGCTGCAGAAGGAACCTATTGCATGCAAGTGATTTTGCATTTGCACAGAAATTCAAGTCTTCTGACTATCTATATCCTTTTTTTATTAGCATTATTTTATTAGCATTTGTTAAGCATTCTTGTTTGCTATATTGTCCTACATTTGTATACACTTGTATTTGTTTCCTTCTGTGTTTTCATCTAACATATCTTTCTTCTGTTAAGTGTGATCAGTCCACGGGTCATCATTACTTCGGGGATATTACTCCTCCCCAACAGGAAGTGCAAGAGGATTCACCCAGCAGAGCTGCATATAGCTCCTCCCCTCTACGTCACTCCCAGTCATTCTCTTGCACCCAACGACTAGATAGGATGTGTGAGAGGACTATGGTGATTATACTTAGTTTTATATCTTCAATCAAAAGTTTGTTATTTTAAAATAGCACCGGAGTGTGTTATTACCTCTCTGGCAGAGTTTGAAGAAGAATCTACCAGAGTTTTTGCTATGATTTTAGCCGGAGTAGTTAAGATCATATTGCTGTTTCTCGGCCATCTGAGGAGAGGTAAACTTCAGATCAGGGGACAGCGGGCAGATGAATCTGCATAGAGGTATGTAGCAGCTTTTATTTTCTGACAATGGAATTGATGAGAAAATCCTGCCATACCGATATAATGTCATGTATGTATACTTTACACTTCAGTATTCTGGGGAATGGTACTTCACTAGAATTACACTGTAAGAAGTACATAAAGCTGTTTAATAACTAGAAATTATGTTTAACGTTTTTGCTGGAATGTAAAATCGTTTTCATTTGCTGAGGTACTGAGTGAATAAATGTTTTGGGCACTATTTTTCCACTTGGCAGTTGCTTAATCTTTTTTCTGACAGTTTCTGTTCTCTCTCACTGCTGTGTGTGAGGGGGAGGGGCCGTTTTTTGGCGCTTTTGCTACGCATCAGATATTTCAGTCAGCAGCTCATTATATTTCCTGCATGATCCGGTTCATCTCTACAGAGCTCAGGGGTCTTCAAAACTTATTTTGAGGGAGGTAATTTCTCTCAGCAGAGCTGTGAGAATTATAGTTGACTGAGACAAAAAACGTTTATTCTGTAATTTATTTCCTGCTTTCAGAATTTGTTATCTTTGCTAATGGGATTAAACCTTTGCTAAAGTTGTGTTGTTTATAAGGATTGAGGCTATAACTGTTTCAATTTATTAATTTTCAACTGTCATAGATCTTCTGTGCTTCTTAAAGGCACAGTACGTTTTTAATATTATTCTAATTGAATTGTATTCCAAGTTGCAAGTTTATTTGCTAGTGTGTTAAACATGTCTGATTCAGAGGAAGATACCTGTGTCATTTGTTGCAATGCCAAAGTGGAGCCCAATAGAAATTTATGTACTAACTGTATTGATGCTACTTTAAATAAAAGTCAATCTGTACAAATTGAACAAATTTCACCAAACAACGAGGGGAGAGTTATGCCGACTAACTCGCCTCACGTGTCAGTACCTGCATCTCCCGCTCGGGAGGTGCGTGATATTGTAGCGCCGAGTACATCTGGGCGGCCATTACAAATCACATTACAGGATATGGCTACTGTTATGACTGAAGTTTTGGCTAAATTACCAGAACTAAGAGGTAAGCGTGATCACTCTGGGGTGAGAACAGAGTGCGCTGATAATATTAGGGCCATGTCAGACACTGCGTCACAGGTGGCAGAACATGAGGACGGAGAACTTCATTCTGTGGGTGACGGTTCTGATCCAAACAGACTGGATTCAGATATTTCAAATTTTAAATTTAAACTGGAAAACCTCCGTGTATTACTAGGGGAGGTGTTAGCGGCTCTGAATGATTGTAACACAGTTGCAATACCAGAGAAAATGTGTAGGTTGGATAAATATTTTGCGGTACCGGCGAGTACTGAGGTTTTTCCTATACCTAAGAGACTTACTGAAATTGTTACTAAGGAGTGGGATAGACCCGGTGTGCCGTTCTCACCCCCTCCGATATTTAGAAAAATGTTTCCAATAGACGCCACCACACGGGACTTATGGCAAACGGTCCCTAAGGTGGAGGGAGCAGTTTCTACTTTAGCTAAGCGTACCACTATCCCGGTGGAGGATAGCTGTGCTTTTTCAGATCCAATGGATAAAAAATTAGAGGGTTACCTTAAGAAAATGTTTGTTCAACAAGGTTTTATATTGCAACCCCTTGCATGCATTGCGCCGATCACGGCTGCAGCGGCATTCTGGATTGAGTCTCTGGAAGAGAACATTAGTTCAGCTACTCTGGACGACATTACGGACAGGCTTAGAGTCCTTAAACTAGCTAATTCATTCATTTTGGAGGCCGTAGTACATCTTACTAAACTTACGGCGAAGAATTCAGGATTCGCCATTCAGGCACGCAGGGCGCTGTGGCTAAAATCCTGGTCAGCTGATGTTACTTCTAAGTCTAAATTGCTTAATATACCTTTCAAAGGGCAGACCTTATTCGGGCCCGGGTTGAAAGAGATTATCGCTGACATTACAGGAGGTAAAGGCCATGCCCTGCCTCAGGACAAAGCCAAAGCTAAGGCTAGACAGTCTAATTTTCGTTCCTTTCGTAATTTCAAAGCAGGAGCAGCATCAACTTCCTCTGCACCAAGACAGGAAGGAGCTGTTGCTCGCTACAGACAAGGCTGGAAACCTAACCAGTCCTGGAACAAGGGCAAGCAGACCAGGAAACCTGCTGCTGCCCCTAAAACAGCATGAATTGAGGGCCCCCGATCCGGGATCGGATCTAGTGGGGGGCAGACTTTCTCTCTTTGCCCAGACTTGGGCAAGAGATGTCCAGGATCCCTGGGCGCTAGAGATAATATCTCAGGGATACCTTCTGGACTTCAAATACTCTCCTCCAAGAGAGAGATTTCATCTGTCAAGGTTGTCAACAATCCAGACAAAGAAAGAGGCGTTTCTACGCTGCGTACAAGAGCTCTTGTTAATGGGAGTAATCCATCCAGTTCCACGATCGGAACAGGGACAGGGGTTTTACTCAAATCTGTTTGTGGTTCCCAAAAAAGAGGGAACTTTCAGACCAATCCTGGACTTAAAGATCCTAAACAAATTCCTAAGAGTTCCATCGTTCAAGATGGAGACTATTCGGACAATTTTACCTATGAAACAAGAGGGTCAGTACATGACCACTGTAGATTTTAAAGATGCTTACCTTCACATACCGATTCACAAAGATCATTACCGGTACCTAAGGTTTGCCTTCCTAGACAGGCATTACCAGTTTGTGGCTCTTCCATTCGGATTGGCTACAGCTCCAAGAATCTTCACAAAGGTTCTGGGTGCTCTTCTGGCGGTACTAAGACCGCGGGGAATCTCGGTAGCTCCATACCTAGACGACATTCTGATACAAGCTTCAAGCTTTCAAACTGCCAAGTCTCATACAGAGTTAGTACTGGCATTTCTAAGGTCACATGGATGGAAGGTGAACGAAAAGAAAAGTTCACTCGTTCCACTCACAAGAGTTCCCTTCCTGGGGACTCTTATAGATTCTGTAGAAATGAAGATTTACCTGACAGAGGACAGGCTAACAAGACTTCAAAGTGCTTGCCGCACCCTTCATTCCATTCAACACCCGTCAGTGGCTCAATGCATGGAGGTAATCGGCTTAATGGTAGCGGCAATGGACATAGTACCCTTTGCACGCTTACACCTCAGACCACTGCAACTGTGCATGCTAAGTCAGTGGAATGGGGATTACTCAGACTTATCCCCTTCTCTGAATCTGGATCAAGAGACCAGAAATTCTCTTCTATGGTGGCTTTCTCGGCCACATCTGTCCAGGGGGATGCCATTCAGCAGACCAGACTGGACAATTGTAACAACAGACGCCAGCCTTCTAGGTTGGGGTGCCGTCTGGAATTCTCTGAAGGCTCAGGGACAATGGAGTCAGGAGGAGAGTCTCCTGCCAATAAACATTCTGGAATTGAGAGCAGTTCTCAATGCCCTCCTGGCTTGGCCCCAGTTGACAACTCGGGGGTTCATCAGGTTTCAGTCGGACAACATCACGACTGTAGCTTACATCAACCATCAGGGAGGGACAAGAAGCTCCCTAGCTATGATGGAAGTATCAAAGATAATTCGCTGGGCAGAGTCTCACTCTTGCCACCTGTCAGCAATTCACATCCCGGGAGTGGAGAACTGGGAGGCGGATTTCTTAAGTCGTCAGACTTTTCATCCGGGGGAGTGGGAACTTCATCCGGAGGTCTTTGCCCAATGTCAGGATTCCCTTTAAGGATCACTTGCTTACCAGTTCATTGAGCTGCTGTCCCTTTAATTCCAGACCTACCCACTTCCTGTTTCCTATAAAGGTCTATCAGTCTCTTAGCAAATTGCTTGGTATTGAAGTACACCTTAAATCCACGCTCCTCAAATTACCTATAGTTATCACCTATGTGAGTTACAGCTCAAACCAACATGACCTTTTAATTCATTAAAGCCGCTTAGCCGCAACTCGGTAATTCCAGCACCTACGATACCAACTACAACTCCGGCCGGATCTACTAGATCAATCCGCGGTGACGTCACACGCCAACGAAACGGACAATCCAGGCTAATGCCTCTCTGCTCATCGTTACCGGACCTCTTAACTGGGTATTAGGAGTTATACCTAAATCTGAAACCAAACCATCTGGCTTATTTTGAAGGTAACCTACTTTAAGTCTACGAACTATACGTAATATCTGCAACTATCCATACTTAAGTATTATACTCAATACCACTGCTTAATTGTTTGTAAAGCACTATAGTGTATTTTCTTCTCAGCTTATCCGAAAAGGGATACTATGTTAATTTTCAGTTTCACAAGTGTTTCTCAGTTGATACTTAGTAATTGTACCTCAGCTTAATTAACATTCTCCTCAACTTCTGTCATTTTACCACGCTGGTTTCAGTAACAGTAGCTTAGCTGTATTTCTGTGAACACTCTCAGGTGACAGTTATAAGCATTTTTCCTTATCATTCCTGAAACTTATAACAACTGCTTAGGAATATAACTGGGACCCACTTTACCTATTAGGTAAATTATGTGCTTCCCAAATGATCCTAAGCCACATATAAATATAAAATTACATCTCAGCAGCTGTGGTCTAATTTGAAGTTTTTCTTATTCTCTAGAACAACTTGATATTTTTATAAGGTCGTGACAGAATACCAAGCCCTTTTAATATGGATCCAGCTGAGATGACCGCAGAAATACAGTCTTTAAACCAGAAAGTTGATTTACTGGCTGATGGCCTTAATACATTAAAAGCAGAAAATGTAGCACTTAAAGCTTATATAAAGGATTACTTAGAGACAAAAATACATTCCCCTGAACCACAAGTTAGTCTCCCTGAAAAATTCTATGGTGACAGGGCACACTACAGAGACTTTAAAAATGCATGTCTCCTGCTATTCACGTTAAAACCCCAGTCCTATCCCAATGATAGAACCAGAGTTCTAACTATTATTTCTTTCCTTAGAGGGGAGCCACGCAGTTGGGCAAACAGTTTTTTTGAGACCAATGAAAATATACTCAATTCATTGGATCAATTTCTATTGGCCATGGGTCAATTATATGAAGACCCTTTCAAACAGCAGACTGCAGAGACAGCACTTAGGGCTCTGAAACAGAGGAAAAGGGTAGTTGAGGATTACATTTCAGATTTCAAGAGGTGGGCAAAAGATTCCGAATGGAATAATTTATCTTTAAGGAATCAGTTCCGCCTGGGTCTATCTGATCCTGTAAAAGATGAACTCTCCCGCACTGACATTCCTGCCACATTAGAAGAGTTAATGAAGCTCAGTATTACTATAGATAGAAGATTAAGGGAAAGACAACATGAAAGAACATATCCAGAGACATACTCTAAAAAGGGTTCTGGTAGTACGTCTGCCACATCTTCTCACAAAACTAACGCTGAACCAATGGAAATTGGCTTCCTGAAAGGCCCGTTAAGTCCCCAAGAAAAGATTAGGCGCAGAGAAAATAATCTGTGTCTCTACTGCGCATCAGATGAACACTCAGTTAAAGAATGTCCTGCACTACAGAGATCTAACAAGGGTGAGTTCACAACTTTTAATATTTGCTGTAATACATCTGTCACAAGAACGATATACTGTAAGCTTTCACTCTCTTTTCAGTGGGATCAACACCGTCTCAACGTGCCCGCAATAATTGACTCTGGAGCGACAGCTTGTTACATTGATAAAGATTATACATTTATCAATAAAATTCCGCTTATTCGGAAAAAGTCTCCTGTTTTATTAAAGGGTATTGATGGAAGGCCCATCTCTTCAGGTCCAGTAGAGTTTCAAACAATACCAATTCTAGTATCTACCCCTGAACAACATAGAGAATATCTTACATTTGATGTAATTGCTTCACCTGCTTCTCCAGTCATACTAGGATTAAATTGGTTAGTTTTACATAACCCTGACATAAACTGGACAAACTTGACACTTAAATTTCCTTCCAAATATTGCAGTACAACATGTTTTCCTCTTAATATCATGCACTTCACCCCTGTACAAGATGAGATAATTTTACCTAAACAGTATAGGGATTTCTCAGATGTTTTCAGTAAAACCGAATCTGAAAACCTTCCACCCCACAGGAAGTATGACTGTCCTATTGAGCTAGTACCAGGGGCACAGATACCATACGGTCATATTTTTCCTTTATCTAAACCTGAGCTTTTACATCTAAAGACCTATCTAGAAGATAATTTAAGGAAGGGTTTCATTCGCCCTTCCACCTCTCCAGCAGGAGCGGGTATATTTTTCGTGAAAAATAAGGATGGCTCCTTAAGGCCTATTGTAGACTATAGACAACTTAACAAAGTTACAATAAAGAACCGGTACCCCTTACCACTTATCCCTGAACTGATCGAAAGACTAGAAGGGGCTAAATACTTTACCAAATTAGATCTCAGAGGGGCTTACAATTTAATACGTGTCAGAAGTGGTGACGAATGGCTCACGGCGTTCCGTACTAGGTATGGTCTATACGAATACACCGTGATGCCATTCGGTTTGTGTAACGCCCCTGCCACTTTCCAATATCTAATCAACGATCTTTTCAGAGATTTTCTAGATGTTTTCCTTGTCATTTATCTGGATGACATACTCATTTACTCAAAGACCTTTTCTGAACATATTTTACATGTAAGACAGGTACTCTCTAGGTTAAGAAGCAATTTCCTCTACGCCAAACCAGAGAAATGTATTTTCAACACACAGAGTATAACCTTTTTAGGTTATGTTATAACATCTAATGGAATTTACATGGAACAAACTAAAATTCAGGCAATTAAGGAGTGGCCTTCACCTAAATCAAAGAAAGAGGTACAAAGGTTTCTTGGCTTTGCTAACTTCTATCGGAAGTTCATAAAGAACTTCTCGAACATAACAAAGCCTCTAACTCATTTAACCAAATCAGGTACACCGTTTAAATGGAATCCTGAAGCCCAATCAGCTTTTGATATGTTAAAAATCCGGTTCACTACTGCACCGATTCTGAGATTTCCTAACCCTGAACTACCCTACACTTTGGAGGTCGATGCTTCAGATGTAGCTGTGGGTGCAGTTTTATCCCAACGTTCAGGCATAAACCAACCTCTTCATCCTGTAGCCTTTTTTTCTCGCTGTTTATCCAGCTCAGAACAAAATTATCCCATTGGAGACAAAGAGCTCCTTGCCATCAAGATGTCATTGGAACATTGGCGACACCTTCTAGAGGGTACTTCATTTCCCACTATCATATATACGGACCATAGGAACCTCCAATACCTTAAATCAACAAGGACACTTTCCGCTAGACAAGTCCGCTGGAATCTTTTCTTTTCTAGGTTTAATTTTCAGATTGTATACCGACCAGCTGGGAAGAATCACAAGGCAGATGCCTTGTCTAGATTACCTACTCATACTCGATTCAATTTACCAAAGGATACTATCATCCCAGCGGAAAACTTTGTCTCCTTCGTCACTGACACCAACTCCAGTCTGATTCATGAACAATCTCTGGACTCCACTAAACCAATCTCCCAGCTCCAGAAGAAAACTGATGGATTATACTATTTCAAGAACAAGATTTATATACCTCCTACATTAAGACAACTAGTTCTTCAGTCTTCCCATGAATCTTTACTTGCTGGACATCCAGGAGTTAAAAAAACACAAGAACTTATCTCACGTTCATACTGGTGGCCGGGAATTTATCAAGACATTAAGAAATATGTCCTTACTTGTACAGAATGTACTATCTCCAAAAGAGCTAAACATGCTCCTTATGGACTTTTGATTCCGTTACCTACTCCTAGCAAACCTTGGCAAGAGATTGCTCTAGATTTTATCGTTGACCTTCCGAAATCCGACAATAACACTACCATCTTAGTTGTTGTCGATCTCTTCAGTAAAATGTCACACTTCATCCCTTACCATAAACTTCCTACTGCATCTGAAACCATTCAACTTCTTATCGCTCATGTTTTCAAACATCACGGTATTCCCAATACTATCCTTACTGACCGTGGAACTCAGTTCTCCAGCAAACTCTGGACTGAATTCTGTAAGGTTTTTTCAATTGATAAAAGGCTTAGTTCAGCATACCATCCTCAGACCAATGGCCAGACTGAAAGGTCAAATCAGTGGCTTGAGCAATTCCTTAGGATCTATTGCTCTTCGCAACCACTACAATGGTCAAAACATTTGCCTTACGCAGAGTTCTGCTTCAATAACACCACTCACTCCACAACCAAACAAACTCCATTCTATGTGAACTACGGTTACCATCCCAGATTTCAATTACTCTCTGACAATCAGAGTTTATCACCCACTATATCTGATCTTTCCGTTCTCATTACATCTAACTTTTCTACTATCAAAGCTGCTATAGAGGATGCAAAGAAGACCCAAAAGTACTACTATGACAGGAAGAGAATTCCGTCTCCGATATACTCTGTTGGAAACTTAGTTTGGTTATCTACGAAAAACCTTAGACTCAACACCCCTTCTAGGAAATTCGCTCCTCTGTTCATCGGACCTTTTCCAGTGGCTCAAATTGTCAACTCTAATGCTGTTCGTCTTACACTACCCGATTCTATGAAGGTGCACCCCACCTTTCATGTTTCCCTATTAAAGCCTTATAAAGCTCTCAGGAATCCCTCTTCTGCTACTATTTCTCCGGAGGTTATTGTGGACCCTAACATCGAATACGAAGTACAATCTATTTTGGACTCCCGAATCCATAGAGGAATTCTTCAATATCTCGTCCGTTGGAAGGATTATACTCCGGATGATGATTCGTGGGAGCCTGCTGTCAACATCTCTGCTCCTCGATTGGTTGCACTGTTCCATCGCAGGAATCCTGACCGTCCCAGTCCTTGAGCCCCGGAGTTGCTCCTTGAAGGGGGGATTCTGTCAGGATTCCCTTTAAGGATCACTTGCTTACCAGTTCATTGAGCTGCTGTCCCTTTAATTCCAGACCTACCCACTTCCTGTTTCCTATAAAGGTCTATCAGTCTCTTAGCAAATTGCTTGGTATTGAAGTACACCTTAAATCCACGCTCCTCAAATTACCTATAGTTATCACCTATGTGAGTTACAGCTCAAACCAACATGACCTTTTAATTCATTAAAGCCGCTTAGCCGCAACTCGGTAATTCCAGCACCTACGATACCAACTACAACTCCGGCCGGATCTACTAGATCAATCCGCGGTGACGTCACACGCCAACGAAACGGACAATCCAGGCTAATGCCTCTCTGCTCATCGTTACCGGACCTCTTAACTGGGTATTAGGAGTTATACCTAAATCTGAAACCAAACCATCTGGCTTATTTTGAAGGTAACCTACTTTAAGTCTACGAACTATACGTAATATCTGCAACTATCCATACTTAAGTATTATACTCAATACCACTGCTTAATTGTTTGTAAAGCACTATAGTGTATTTTCTTCTCAGCTTATCCGAAAAGGGATACTATGTTAATTTTCAGTTTCACAAGTGTTTCTCAGTTGATACTTAGTAATTGTACCTCAGCTTAATTAACATTCTCCTCAACTTCTGTCATTTTACCACGCTGGTTTCAGTAACAGTAGCTTAGCTGTATTTCTGTGAACACTCTCAGGTGACAGTTATAAGCATTTTTCCTTATCATTCCTGAAACTTATAACAACTGCTTAGGAATATAACTGGGACCCACTTTACCTATTAGGTAAATTATGTGCTTCCCAAATGATCCTAAGCCACATATAAATATAAAATTACATCTCAGCAGCTGTGGTCTAATTTGAAGTTTTTCTTATTCTCTAGAACAACTTGATATTTTTATAAGGTCGTGACACCCAAATACTTCGACGTTGGGGCAAACCAGAGATAGATCTCATGGCGTCTCGACAGAACGCCAAGCTTCCTCGTTACGGGTCCAGATCCAGGGATCCAGGAGCAGTCCTGATAGATGCCCTGACAGCACCTTGGGACTTCAGGATGGCTTACGTGTTTCCACCCTTCCCGATGCTTCCTCGATTGATTGCCAGAATCAAACAAGAGAGAGCATCAGTGATTCTAATAGCACCTGCGTGGCCACGCAGGACTTGGTATGCAGACCTGGTGGACATGTCATCCTGTCCACCTTGGTCTCTACCTCTGAAACAGGACCTTCTGATACAGGGTCCCTTCAAACATCAAAATCTAACTTCTCTGAAGCTGACTGCTTGGAAATTGAACGCTTGATTTTATCAAGACGTGGGTTTTCTGAGTCAGTTATTGATACCTTAATACAGGCTAGGAAACCTGTTACCAGAAAGATTTACCATAAGATATGGCGTAAATACCTATATTGGTGTGAATCCAAAGGTTACTCTTGGAGTAAGGTTAGGATTCCTAGGATATTGTCTTTTCTACAAGAAGGTTTAGAAAAGGGTTTATCTGCTAGTTCATTAAAGGGACAGATCTCAGCTCTGTCCATTCTGTTACACAAACGTCTGTCAGAGGTTCCTGACGTCCAGACTTTTTGTCAGGCTTTGGCCAGGATTAAGCCTGTGTTTAAAACTGTTGCTCCACCATGGAGTTTAAACCTGGTTCTTAATGTTTTACAGGGCGTTCCGTTTGAACCCCTTCATTCCATTGATATAAAGTTGTTATCTTGGAAAGTTCTATTTTTAATGGCTATTTCCTCGGCTCGAAGAGTCTCTGAATTATCAGCCTTACATTGTGATTCTCCTTATTTGATTTTTCATTCGGATAAGGTAGTCCTGCGTACTAAACCTGGGTTCTTACCTAAGGTAGTTACTAACAGGAATATCAATCAAGAGATTGTTGTTCCTTCTTTGTGCCCAAATCCTTCTTCGAAGAAGGAACGTCTACTGCACAACCTGGATGTAGTCCGTGCTCTAAAATTTTACTTACAGGCAACTAAGGAATTTCGACAAACGTCTTCTCTGTTTGTCGTTTACTCTGGGCAGAGGAGAGGTCAAAAAGCTTCTGCTACCTCTCTTTCTTTTTGGCTTCGTAGCATAATTCGCTTAGCTTATGAGACTGCTGGACAGCAGCCTCCTGAAAGAATTACAGCTCATTCTACTAGAGCTGTGGCTTCCACTTGGGCCTTCAAGAATGAGGCCTCTGTTGAGCAGATTTGCAAGGCTGCAACTTGGTCTTCGCTTCATACTTTTTCCAAATTTTACAAATTTGACACTTTTGCTTCATCGGAGGCTATTTTTGGGAGAAAGGTTCTTCAGGCAGTGGTTCCTTTTGTATAAAGAGCCTGCCTATCCCTCCCGTCATCCGTGTACTTTTGCTTTGGTATTGGTATCCCAGAAGTAATGATGACCCGTGGACTGATCACACTTAACAGAAGAAAACATAATTTATGCTTACCTGATAAATTCCTTTCTTCTGTAGTGTGATCAGTCCACGGCCCGCCCTGTTTTTAAGGCAGGTAAATATTTTTTAATTTATACTCCAGTCACCACTTCACCCTTGGCTTTTCCTTTCTCGTTGGTCCTTGGTCGAATGACTGGGAGTGACGTAGAGGGGAGGAGCTATATGCAGCTCTGCTGGGTGAATCCTCTTGCACTTCCTGTTGGGGAGGAGTAATATCCCCGAAGTAATGATGACCCGTGGACTGATCACACTACAGAAGAAAGGAATTTATCAGGTAAGCATAAATTATGTTTTTTAGTGGTTTGTGTTAAATATGAATATTGCATAAATATGCTTTTACATGTTTTCATCTACTTAACGGCAAAGGGCTCCGATGCACTTATATACAGTCATATGCAAAAGTTGAGGCACCCCTTACAATTTCCATGATTTTCATTTATAAATAATTGGGTGTTTGGATCAGCAATTTCATTTTGAGCTATCAAATAACTGAAGGACACAGTAATATTTCAGTAGTGAAATGAGGTTTATTGGATCAACAGAAAATGTGCTATATGCATCCAAATGAAATTAGACAGGTGCATACATTTGGGCACCCCAACAGAAATATTGCATAAATATTTAGTAGAGCCTTCTTTAGCAGAAATAACAGCTTCTAGACGCTTCCTATAGCCTGTAATGAGTGTCTGGATTCTGGATGAAGGTATTTTGGACTATTCCTCCTTGCAAAACATCTCCAGTTCACTTAGGTTTGATGGTTGCCGAGCATGGACAGCCTGCTTCAAATCACCCGACAGATTTTCAATGATATTCAGGTCTGGGGACTGGGATGGCTATTCCAGAACATTGTACTTGTTCCTCTGCATAAATGTCAGAGTAGATTTGGAGCAGTGTTTTGGGTCATTGTCTTGTTGAAATATCTAGCCCCAGCATAACTTCAACTTTGTGACTGATTCCTCAACATTATTCTCAAGTATCTGCTGATATTGAGTGGAATCCATGCGACCCTCAACTTTAACAAGATTCCCAGTACCGGCACTGGCCACACAACCCCACAGCATGATGGAACATCCACCAAATTTTACTGTTGGTAGCAAGTGTTTGTCTTGGAACGCTGTGCTCTTTTGCCACCATGCATAACGCCCCTTGTTATGACCAAATAACTCTATCTTTGTTTCATCAGTCCACAGCACCTGCTTCCAAACTGAGGCTGACTTGTCCAAATGTTTGTTTTACGTACCTCAAGCGACTCTGTTTGTAACGTGTGTGCAGAAAAGGCTTTTTTTTCGCATCACTCTCCCATGCGCTGAATTGTTGAACGTTGCACAGTGACACCATCTGCAGGTCTTTGGAGGTGGTCTGTGGGCTGTTTTTGACCGTTCTCACCATCCTTTGCCTCTCCAATATTTTACTTGGCCTGCCACTTCTGGCCTTAACAAGAACTGTGCCTGTGGTCTTCCATTTCCTCACTATGTTCCTCACAGTGACAGCTTAAATCTCTGCGATAGCTTTTTGTAGCCTTCCCCTAAACCATGATGTTGAACAATCTTTGTTTTCAGGTAATTTGAGAGTTCTTTTGAGGCAGCCATGTTGCTACTCTTCAGAGGAGAGTCAAAGAGAACAACAACTTCCAATTGGCCACCTTATATTCCTATTCTCATGATTGGATGCACCTGTCTATGAAGTTCAAGGTTTAATGGGCTCACCAAACCAATTGTGTGTTCCAATTAATCAGTGCTTGTAGTTGCAGTTATTCAAATCAACAAAATGACAAGGGTGCCCACATTTATGCACCTGTCTAATTTCATTTGGATGCATATTGTACATTTTCTGTTATAAATGAAAATCATGGAAATTGTCAGGGGTGCCTAAACTTTTGCATACGACTGTATATGCATATATATATATATATATATATATATATATATATGTGTCTATATATGTCTAAATATGTGTACATATATATTTATGTATATATATGTGTATATATGTCTGTAAATACATATATACAGACATAAATACATAAATACATATGTACACACATATAAACATATATATATATATATATATATACATCTTTAGAGATATATATGTATATATCTCTAACATCTGAGACCTCCTAACTTAGAGTCTTTATAACTTTTGTGCTCAATTTTATTTTGTATTAATGTTTATCAGAAAGTGTTATTATGAGTGTAATTGTATTTTGTAATGTATTTGTGATGTGTTTTGTGCAACTTTTGTTTCACAAATAGTTACCCAGAGCTCTGAAGTCATCATTCTAGCGTAAATTGCAATTGCGCTCACACGATCGCATTTACTTTCAACTTGTAATATGAGCGGTAAGCCCGATGGTTGAAAACCTTCGCAATGTACATCTTATCCCTCGGGCGCGAACATTTGCACTCCACTTGTAATCTAGCCATAATGTTTTCATTATTGGCTTAATTAAACTTCTTTTATTTTTGATTCGGCGGAAAATAACCTCTTACATTGATGTTCTGTCATTCTCTGGAGATGCTATATACTATTTTAAAGCATCTAATTCATGGGATCTGCAGTTGGTTCTGAAGGTAATGCAGCAGTATTCTTCAAAAGGTGATTTAAGGTTGTTTACTATCTTCTTCTGGGCTTTGTTCACAGCTAGGCAAGTGGCAGAATTTGCAATTATGTTTTCACATTTCTGGTTTTGCTTTATGTTTCTCTTTAGCTACTTCAAAGGGTAGTTAATTCTCTGAATAATGCCTCCAAGAAAATCCTATGAATAAAGGAGGCTTGATGTGGTCAGGTCGCTTAAGTATTACTTAAGAGCTATTAAAGGCATCAGGAAATAGAAATAGCATTCAAATGGTTTGTGTGAAGTTTATTTCTTTCCTACGGCATGGAGAGTCCACAACTTCATTCCAATTACTAGTGGGATATTCAACTCCTGGCCAGCAGGAGGAGGCAAAGAGCACCCCAGCAGAGCTGTTAAAGGGTTAGAAATCTTTGTAAAATATTAAGAAAATAAGTCATTATTCTAATTATATAAATATATGTTATAAAATCAACCTACTTTTTTACTGATACAAAGCTTCTAAATATGTTTGATTTAACTTTTTAATTTGTGTAAAATGAGCATTAACGACCTCCCATAAAAATAGGCAGGGTTTATGTAAAATTATTTCCGTGCCCCATCCAATAGGGACGCGGTTCTGCCCATTATATTTTAATATTCATAGCCAGGCTGGCTGAAGGTGATTGTTTTAACTTCTATCAAAATAAGAAGTCCTATGTTTTGGAACATAAATTATCACAGCCTCCATGCTAGCCCAGCTTCCCCCAGCCCCAATGTCAGCCGTCAAACACCACAGAGATTCACGGAACTAGCCGGCTCCCATCAGCATTACTCTCAGCCATTAAACCCACAAAAGTGACTCCGGACTTCATTTAAAAAAAAAAGTATTTCTTATGGCTTTTTTGTTATAAGAAAGTAGTTTTTTCTATATGAAGTCCGGAGTCACTTTTGTGGGTTTGATGGCTGAGAGTAATGCTGAGGGGAGTCGGCTAGGTCCGTGAATCTCCTTGGTGTTTGACGGCTGACGGTGGGGCTGGGGGAAGCTGGGCTAGCATGGAGGCTGTGATAATTTATGTTCGAAAACATTGGACTTCTTATTTTGATAGTTAGAACAATCACATTCAGCCAGCAGTGGATCTTTAGCGCTGAGAGAGCTCTGGTGCGCCTCGCCCACCAATGTCTACATCACAATCCAGATGTCCGCCCTGCTTTTTGATGACGTGCCACAGAAGAATAAACTGAGGGGAACCAAAATGTACATGCGTTACTCAGAAAATATGGTAAATGCGCATGTGGCCACCATGATGTTTCTACCTAGGTAGAACATCTTTATAGGGTATGCATAATTAGGAAAAACTGGGTTTGGCAAAATATGGAATTTGTATTAGAAATACCAAGAAAAGGACAGGAAACTTAATACGTACTTATTGTAAATATTTATAATATTTATAATACTTACTGACGTTTAAAAAAAATTAAAACATTTTTTTAATTTACTATCCCTTTAAGTGTAACTTCCCTTACCCATAAACCCCAGTCATTCTCTTTGCCTCAGGCAATGGAGGATGTGCGAAAATAGTATCTGAAGATATTTAATCCATTTATGGGTACTTTTCCCTGCAAGCAAGGATTGGGGTTATGCTGTGTCCTTGAGAATCTCTTTAGTACAAGTAACGGTGGCTATTAGCAGTTAGAAAGCGGCAAGGTTGTCTTTGCTTTATTTCTAACATTATTGCTACCCCTTATAAAAAGCCAGGGTTGGTTACTCTGTTCTTTCTTTTTCTTTAGGTCCCTGATAGAGACTGGAGTATCTATCACACCTAAGAAGCCTTTGCCTTCTAGATATTGAAGGACAGCACTTGGGAGGTTAATTCCTCTTGTGGCTCAACATATGGGACAAGTGTTAACCTTTATATACAGGGAGTGCAGAATTATTAGGCAAGTTGTATTTTGGAGGATTAATTTTATTATTGAACAACAACCATGTTCTCAATGAACCCAAAAAACTCATTAATATCAAAGCTGAATAGTTTTGGAAGTAGTTTTTAGTTTGTTTTTAGTTATAGCTGTTTTAGGGGGATATCTGTGTGTGCAGGTGACTATTACTGTGCATAATTATTAGGCAACTTAACAAAAAACAAATATATACCCATTTCAATTATTTATTTTTACCAGTGAAACCAATATAACATCTCAACATTCACAAATATACATTTCTGACATTCAAAAACAAAACAAAAACAAATCAGTGACCAATATAGCCACCTTTCTTTGCAAGGACACTCAAAAGCCTGCCATCCATGGATTCTGTCAGTGTTTTGATCTGTTCACCATCAACATTGCGTGCAGCAGCAACCACAGCCTCCCAGACACTGTTCAGAGAGGTGTACTGTTTTCCCTCCTTGTAAATCTCACATTTGATGATGGACCACAGGTTCTCAATGGGGTTCAGATCAGGTGAACAAGGAGGCCATGTCATTAGATTTTCTTCTTTTATACCCTTTCTTGCCAGCCACGCTGTGGAGTACTTGGATGCGTGTGATGGAGCATTGTCCTGAATGAAAATCATGTTTTTCTTGAAGGATGCAGACTTCTTCCTGTACCACAGCTTGAAGAAGGTGTCTTCCAGAAACTGGCAGTAGGACTGGGAGTTGAGCTTGACTCCATCCTCAACCCGAAAAGGCCCCACAAGCTCATCTTTGATGATACCAGCCCAAACCAGTACTCCACCTCCACCTTGCTGGCGTCTGAGTCGTACTGGAGCTCTCTGCCCTTTACCAATCCAGCCACGGGCCCATCCATCTGGCCCATCAAGACTCACTCTCTTTTCATCAGTCCATAAAACCTTAGAAAAATCAGTCTTGAGATATTTCTTGGCCCAGTCTTGACGTTTCAGCTTGTGTGTCTTGTTCAGTGGTGGTCGTCTTTCAGTCTTTCTTACCTTGGCCATGTCTCTGAGTATTGCACACCTTGTGCTTTTGGGCACTCCAGTGATGTTGCAGCTCTGAAATGGCAAGTGGCATCTTGGCAGCTGCACGCTTGACTTTTCTCAGTTCATGGGCAGTTATTTTGCGCCTTGGTTTTTCCACATGCTTCTTGCGACCCTGTTGACTATTTTGAATGAAACGCTTGATTGTTCGATGATCACGCTTCAGAAGCTTTGCAATTTTAAGAGTGCTGCATCCCTCTGCAAGATATCTCACTATTTTTGACTTTTCTGAGCCTGTCAAGTCCTTCTTTTGACCCATTTTGCCAAAGGAAAGGAAGTTGCCTAATAATTATGCACACCTGATATAGGGTGTTGATGTCATTAGACCACACCCCTTCTCATTACAGAGATGCACATAACCTAATATGCTTAATTGGTAGTAGGCTTTCGAGCCTATACAGCTTGGAGTAAGACAACATGCATAAAGAGGATGATGTGGTCAAAATACTCATTTGCCTAATAATTCTGCACTCCCTGTATGGGTTAAAGGCATGCACTGGAATGTGAAACTTTAAGGGGTTAAAACATTTCCCTTAACATTTATGAGAGGCTGGCTGAAGGGTTAATAGGTCGAGTAGATATGCATTATTTATTTACGGCTAGATTTCGAGTTTTGCAGTATGAGTGAAAAAGCAGCGTTAAGGTTCATAACGCTGCTTTTTCACTACCACTGGTATTATGAGTCTTGCAGGTTTAGGGGCACCGCACACTTTTTTGGCCTTAACGCAAATTAACTTACGCAATTTGCGTAAAGTTTTTTTTCAATGGGACTTCCATAGCGCCGATATTACAAGCTTTTTCTGGGAGGCCAAAAAGTGAGCGGTACAGCCTATCCCGCAAGATTCGTAACGCAATCTAAAGTCAGTAGTTATGAGTTTTACGCTACAAAGCTGTAGCATAAAACTCATAACTAAAGTGTTAAAAAGTACACTAACACCCATGAACTACCTATAAACCCCTAAACCAAGGCCCTCGCGCATCACAAACACTAAAATAAAATTATTAACCCCTAATCTGCCGCTACGACATCGCCGCCACTATAATAAACATATTAACCCCTAAACTGCCACACTCCCGCATCGCAAACACTAGTTAAATATTATTAACCCCTAATCTGCCACCCCTAACATCGCCGTCACCTACCTACATTTATTAACCCCTAATCTGTCGCCACTATACTAAATTTATTAACCCCTAAACTTAAGTCTAACCCTAACACCCCCTAACTTAAATATAATTAAAATAAATCTAAATAAAAATTGCTATCATTACCTAAATAAGTCCTATTTAAAACTAAATCCTTACCTATAAAATAAACCCTAAGCTAGCTACAATATAACTAATAGTTACATTGTATCTAGCTTAGGGTTTATTTTTATTTCACAGGCAAGTTTGTATTTATTTTAACTAGGTAGACTAGTTAGTAAATAGTTATTAACTTTCTCTTACTTGGTGTATCCAGTCCACGGATTCATCCTTGTGGGATATTCTCAATCCCTACAGGAAATGGCAAAGAGAGCACACAGCAAAGCTGTCCATATAGCTCCCCTCAGGCTCCGCCCCCCCCCAGTCATTCTCTTTGCCGCTCTAACAAGTAGCATCTCCACGGGAGGGTAAACAGTTTGTGGTGTTAGAATTGTAGTTTTTATTTCTTCAGTCAAGAGTTAGTTATTTTAAAATAGTGCCGGTTCGTACTATTTACTCTGAGGCAGAAAGTGATGAAGATTTCTGCTGAGAGGAAAAAGATTTTAGCATATTGTAACTAAAATCCATTGCTGTTCCCACGCAGGACTGTTTAGTACCGGAGAACTTCAGTTGGGGGGAACAGTTTGCAGGCTTAACTGCTTAAGGTATGCTCAGTCATTTTTTTCTAACAAGACCTGGTAATGCTAGAAGACTGACAGAAATCCCCATGAGGGAAGGTAAGCCATTTTCTGAGATGCAGTATAGAAGGATGGCTTCAGTTAAGGGCTTAAATACTGGTAGACACTGTTATGGGCTAATTCGATTACTTTATTAGTGTAATCTTATATTTGTTCAAGTGTTTTAGACGTTGGAAACACTTTTGGGGTTTTTATTATGCCTGGCATTGTGTAAGACACCTAAATTAACTCAGGAAGGTCCCATAACTCTGGAATGAAGAGGGAGGGGGCCTCATTTTCGCGCCTCAGTTGCGCAGTTGATTTCCAAGACAGCTTCATGCAGCTTCACATGTAGAGTCCTGAGAGTGCAGGAGGACTTCAGGGAGGCTTATTTTTCTTCTGCAAATAACCCAAAAGGAAGGTAGGGCCACAGCAAAGACTGTGGCACCGTGCTGTAGTGTGTTAAATCGGTAGTTTACTTCAATTTGCAGTAACTTTTTTTCAAAAAGTGATTTTTACTGTAGTGCTATTGTAGTGCTGTCTAAGTCTGTCAAACATGTCTGAGTCTTCAGATAGACCTTGTTCTTTATGTTTAAAAGCCATGGCGGTACCCCCATTGCATTTATGTTTAAAGTGTGCTAAAACATCTAAGCATTTTAAAGACCATCCAGTGACACTTAAAAATGTAGCCCAAGATGATTCCTTAACGGAAGGTAATGAGGATAGTCCTTCTTCCTCTCCCCATGTGTCGACACCAGTTACGCCCGCGCAAGCGATGCCTAGTACCTCTAGCGCATTGGCCCCTATTACTTTACAACAATTAGCAGCAGTAATGGATAATTCCCTTGCAGCATTTTTATCCAAACTTCCAGTTTTTCCAAAAAAGCGCGATAGCTCAGTTTTAAATACAGAGGATGAGCAAGCAGAAGCTTTGGATGATTTATCTGTAGTACCCTCACACCACTCAGAAGTAGCAGTGAGGGACGGTCTGTCTGAGGGAGAAATTTCTGACACAGGAAAAGTTTCTCAGAGTCAGATTCCTTAGCGTTCAAATTTAAGCTGGAACACCTCCGCGTCCTGCTTAAGGAGGTTTTAGCTACGCTGGATGATTGTGACCCCATGGTGGTCCCAGAAAAATTGTGTAAAATGGACAGGTTTTTAGAGGTCCCTGTATACACTGAGGCATTTCCGATCCCAAAGAGGGTGGCGGATATTGTGACTAGGGAGTGAGAGAGACCAGGTGTACCCTTTGTCCCCCCCCTATCTTTAAGAAAATGTTCCCCATAAACGACCCCAGGCGGGACGTGTGGCAGACGGTCCCTAAGGTAGAGGGGGCTGTTTCAACACTTGCTAAGCGTACAACTATACCAATAGAGGACAGTTGTGCTTTCAAAGATCCTATGGATAAAAAATTGGAAGGATTGCTGAAGAAAATTTTTGTTCAGCAAGGTTTTCTACTTCAACCAATTGCCTGCATTATTCCGGTAACTACTGCAGCGGCTTTTTGGTTTGAGGCTCTGGAGGAGTCGCTCCAGAGGGAGACCTCATACAACGAGGTCATGGATAGAATTCATGCCCTAAAGCTGGCTAATTCTTTTATCACTGATGCCACTTTCCAATTAGCTAAGTTAGCGGCGAAAAACTCATGTTTTGCCATCATGTCGCGAAGAGCGCTTTGGCTCAAATCGTGGTCGGCGGATGTGTCATCCAAAACGAAACTTTTAAATATTCTCTTCAAGGGGAAAACTCTATTCGGCCCAGAGCTGAAAGAAATTATTTCGGATATCACTGGGGGCAAGGGCCATGCCCTTCCACAAGATAGGCCGTTTAAGGCCAAAAACAAGGCTAATTTTCGCTCCTTTCGCAACTTCAGGAGCGGACCTGCTGCAACCTCTGCTGCCGCAAAGCAAGATAACGCTTCCCAGCCCAAAGCAACCTGGAAACCCTTGCAGGGCTGGAATAAGGGTAAACAGGCCAAGAAGCCTGCTCCTGCTACCAAGACAGCATGAAGGGGTAGCCCCCGATCCGGGATCGGATCTAGTAGAGGGCAGACTTTCTCTCTTTGCTCAGGCTTGGGCAAGAGATGTTTCAGATCCCTGGGCATCAGAAATAGTTGCTCAGGGGTACCTTCTAGAATTCAAGGATTCTCCCCCAAGGGGAAGGTTCCACATTTCTCGTTTGTCTTCAGACCAAACAAAGAAACAGGCGTTCTTACGCTGTGTAGAAGATCTTCTAAAAATGGGAGTGATACACCCAGTTCCAATTGCAGAACAAGGACTGGGCCTTTACTCAAACCTGTTCGTAGTTCCCAAAAAGGAAGGAACTTTCAGGCCAATCCTGGATCTAAAAATTCTAAACAAATTCCTCAGAGTTCCGTCTTTCAAGATGGAAACCATTCGGACAATCTTGCCGATGATCCAGGAAGGTCAATATATGACTACCGTGGATCTAAAGGATGCGTATCTACATATTCCTATCCACAAAGATCACCATCAGTTCCTAAGGTTCGCCTTTCTGGACAAACATTACCAGTTCGTGGCCCTTCCTTTCGGGTTGGCCACCGCTCCCAGAATTTTCACAAAGGTGCTAGGGTCCCTTCTAGCGGTACTAAGACCGCGGGGCATTGCGGTCGCACCTTACCTAGACGACATCTTAATACAGGCGTCGTCTTTCCACAGAGCCAAGGCTCATACGGACATTGTTCTGGCCTTTCTAAGGTCTCACGGGTGGAAGGTGAACGTAGAAAAAAGTTCTCTGTCCCCGCTCACAAGGGTTCCCTTCCTGGGAACACTAATAGACTCGGTAGAAATGAAAATATTTCTGACAGAGGTCAGGTCAGGAAGTCAAAACTGTTGAATACTTGCCGAGTTCTTCATTCCATTCCTCGGCCTTCTGTGGCTCAGTGCATGGAGGTAATTGGTTTAATGGTTACGGCAATGGACGTAGTCCCTTTTGCCCGAATTCATCTCAGACCACTGCAACTGTGCATGCTCAGTGGAATGGGGATTACGCAGATTTGTCTCCTCAAATACAAATGGACCAGAAAACCAGAGACTCTCTTCTCTGGTGGTTGTCTCAAGATCACCTGTCTCAGGGAATGAGTTTCCGCAGACCGGAGTGGATCATTGTCACGACCGATGCCAGTCTGTTAGGCTGGGGTGCGGTCTGGGACTCCCTGAAGGCTCAGGGTCTATGGTCTTGGGAAGAATCTCTTCTCCCGATAAACATTTTGGAGCTGAGAGTGATATTCAATACGCTCCAGACGTGGCCTCAACTAGCGGAGGCCAAATTCATCAGATTTCAGTCGGACAACATCACGACTGTAGCGTACATCAATCATCAGGGAGGAACAAAGAGTTCCCTAGCGATGAAGGAAGTATCCAAGATCATCAAATGGGCGGAGGATCACTCCTGCCATCTATCTGCAATTTACATCCCAGGGGTAGACAACTGGGAGGCGGATTTTCTAAGTCATCAGACTTTCCATCCGGGGGAGTGGGAACTCCACCCGGAGGTTTTTGCTCAGCTGACCCAGCTATGGGGCATTCCAGAATTGGATCTGATGGCGTCCCGTCAGAACACCAAACTTCCCCTTTACGGATCCAGATCCAGGGATCCCAAGGCGGCATTGATAGATGCATTAATAGCGCCTTGGTCATTCAGTCTAGCTTATGTCTTTCCACCGTTTCCTCTTCTCCCTCGGCTAGTATCCAGAATCAAACAGGAGAAGGCTTCGGTAATTCTGATAGCGCCTGCGTGGCCACGCAGGACTTGGTATGCAGACCTAGTGGACATGTCATTGGTCCCACCATGGAAACTGCCATTGAGGCAGGATCTTCTAATTCAAGGTCCTTTCAAGCATCCAAATCTAGTTTCTCTGCAACTGACTGCTTGGAGATTGAACGCTTAATTCTAGCTAAGCGTGGTTTCTCTGAATCAGTTATAGACACTCTGATACAGGCCAGAAAGCCTGTCACCAGGAAAATTTACGATAAGATATGGCGGAAATATCTTTGTTGGTGTGAATCCAAGGTTTACTCGTGGAGTAAGGTTAGGATTCCAATTATATTGTCTTTTCTCCAAGAAGGATTGGAGAAAGGTCTGTCAGCTAGTTCCTTAAAGGGACAGATATCTGCTCTGTCTATCCTGTTACATAAGCGTCTGGCAGCTGTACCAGACGTTCAGGTGTTTGCACAGGCCCTAGTTAGAATCAAGCCTGTTTACAAGCCTGTGGCTCCTCCATGGAGTCTAAATTTAGTTCTTTCAGTTCTTCAAGGGGTTCCGTTTTAATTTTTGAATTCCATAGATATTAAGTTATTATCTTGGAAAGTTTTGTTTTTAGTAGCCATTTCTTCTGCTCGAAGAGTTTCTGAATTGTCTGCTTTGCAGTGTAATTCACCCTATCTGGTGTTCCATGCAGATAAGGTTGTTTTGCGTACCAAACCTGGTTTCCTTCCAAAAGTGGTTTCTAATAAGAATATTAACCAGGAAATCATTGTTCCTTCTCTGTGTTCTAATCCAGTTTCTAGGAAGGAACGACTTTTACACAATCTTGACGTGGTTCATGCTTTAAAATTCTATTTAAAAGCAACTAAAGATTTCAGACAAACATCATCCTTGTTTGTTGTCTATTCTGCTAAGCGGAGAGGTCAGAAAGCGACTGCTACCTCTCTTTCCTTCTGGCTGAACAGCATCATCCGATTGGCTTATGAGACTGCTGGACAGCAACCTCCTTAACGAATTACAGCTCATTCCACCAGAGCTGTGGCTTCCACATGGGCTTTCAAGAATGAGGCTTCTGTTGAACAGATTTGTAAGGAAGCGACTTGGTCTTCACTGCATACATTCGCCAAATTTTACAAATTCGATTCTTTTGCTTCTTCGGAGGCTATTTTTTGGAGAATGGTTTTGCAAGCAGTGGTGCCTTCCGTTTAGGTTACCTGACTTGTTCCCTCCCTTCATCCGTGTCCTAAAGCTTTGGTATTGGTATCCCACAAGTAAGGATGAATCCGTGGACTGGATACACCAAATAAGAGAAAACAGAATTTATGCTTACCTGATGAATTACTTTCTCTTACGGTGTATCCAGTCCACGGCCCGCCCTGACAATTAAGTCAGGTTCAAATTTAATTTTTAAAAATAACCACATTCACCACTGCACCCTATGGTTCTCCTTTTTCTCCTAACCATCGGTCGAATGACTGGGGGGGCGGAGCCTGAGGGGAGCTATATGGACAGCTTTGCTGTGTGCTCCCTTTGCCACTTCCTGTAGGGATTGAGAATATCCCACAAGTAAGGATGAATCCGTGGACTGGATACACCGTAAGAGAAAGTAATTTATCAGGTTAGCATAAATTCTGTTTTTTACTAACTACCTAGCTAAAATAAATACGAATTTACCTGAGTTACACTAACACCTAACCTTACACTACGATTAAATAAATTACCTAAATTAAATACAATTGGAATAGCCAATAGAATGCGAGCTCAATCCTATTGGCTAATTGGATCAGCCAATAGGATTGAAGCTCAGCGCTGGTATTGGAGTGCGGTATGGAGCTCAATTTTGCTCTACGCTCACTTCTTGCCTGTTAACACCGGGTTTATGAAAACCTGTAATACCAGCGCTGTAGGGAAGTGAGCAGTGACAATAACTTTGCAAGTTAGTACCGCACCGCTCTTACCGCAAAACTCGTAATCTAGCCGTTATTTATTTATTTATTCTACAGAGTTAGGCAATATAGCCTTTATTAATAAGAGGCGGTGTGCTTAACTTTTTTCTCTTAGATCGGTTAAAAACGCTCACTTTTACTGTGGCGTAGTTTTCTTTTCTTGTCCGATCACGTGACTCATCCGCTCTTCTGTTTTTGTCAATGTAGAGCGGAGCGATTTAGGTAGTGTAGCGATCAGTTTGTTTTCATCTGTGTCGGCTTCTAGTCGGATCGACAGTATCTCTGACAGCGGATCTGCATCTAGAGAGTCTCCTTTACAGTTTTATAGTGAGCTCCGATCCTGGTGCGGTAAGACTCCTCACCTTGCTGAGGTATAGAGGTGTGAGGAAAACTTTGTTAAAAGATTATTTTCCTTTTTTGCTGCAGAAGGTGACTGCTATTTAACTGTACTGGTAATATTTATATTTTTATTAATTGGGGAATCAGCTCTGTTATTATGTACTCAGACCAAAATACATCTATTTCCTTTGACAAATGTTTACTTTGTCTGGAGGCTCAGGTTGTACCCCCTGGGCCATTTTGCTCCACTTGTTTTGCTAAGATCTTAAAATTTAAAGACAAATTACTCCCTTCTGAGCCATATGTCTCTCAGGACAATGCTGTTTAGGATATGCCTCAGCTTTCTCCTCAGACATCCCAAGCTATGGTAGTTTCACATGCAGTGCCCTGTGGTTCCTCTCAACCGCTTGGGGGTGTTTATTTGCCAGGAGATTTTGCTGCTCAGATAACTTCTGCATTGTCTGCAGCTTTATCTGCTTTGCCTACTTTGGGTAAGCGTAAGAGGAAATCTAAACATATTTCTGCTAGTAAGGTTTCTGACCACTCTAAATCTGCTCTGGTCAGCCTTTCCCAAATGTCTGATGAGGATACTTAAGTAGCTTCTGAATTCTCAGACTCTGACATGATGGGGGATAATTCTTCAGAATCTGAAGAAGTTAATTTCATATTTAAGCTTGAAAATCTACGGTTGCTTTTGAAGGAGGTTCTAGCTATTTTGGACGACTCCGAACCTTCGGTTGCTCTCAACCATAAAAGGTCTATTAAACTTAATAGAGTTTATGATTCTCCCTAATCTGTGGATGTTTTTCCTGTTCCAGACAAGATGTCTGAAATTATAGCTCAGGAATGGGATAAGCCAGGGGCTCCTTTTTCCCCTTCCCCTGTTTTTAAAAATATATTTCCTGTTGACTCCATTTGTGACTCATGGCGCACTGTGCCTAAAGTAGAATGAGCTATCTCTACTTTAGCTAAAAGAACTACCATTCCTATAGATGATAGTTGTTCCTTTAAGGATCCCATGGAAAAGAAGCTAGAGGCTTACTTATAAAAGATGTACATTCATCAAGGATTACAATGGCAACCCGTGGCAAGTATTGCTACGGTTGCGGGAGCAGCATCTTAATGGTGCAATGCCTTGTCTGATCTGATATCAGAAGAGACTACGATAGAGGAGATCCAAGATAGGATCAAAGCTCTTAAACTGGCCAATACCTTTATCTGCAATGCTAACATGCATGTAATTAGACTAGGAGCTAAGATGTCTAGCTTCACTGTCCTAGTTCGCAGAGCTCTGTGGTTAAAATCCTGGTCGGCTGATATAACTTAAAAAGCCAAGCTTTTGTCTTTACCTTATAAAGGTAAAATTTTATTTGGTCCTGGTCTGGCGGAAACCATTTCTGAAATGATGGATGGAAAGGCATCTTTCCTACCTTAGGACAAGAAGAATAATTTTCACTCCTTTCATAACTTTAAAGGACCAAAGTCTTCCTCCTCTTCTTCCAAACCAGAGCAATCCAAGATCTTGGAGGTCCAGTCAGCCTTGGAATAAGGGGAAGCAAAACAAGACAAGCCTTCCACTGATTCTAAGTCAGCATGAAGGGTCTGCCCCGATCCAATTTTGGATTAAGTGGGGGGAAGGCTTTCTCTTTTTCAGCAAGCTTGGATACATGATGTCCTAGATCCGTGGGCTGTGGACATAGTATCCCAGTTTTACAGAATAGGATTTGAGTCTTGCCCTCTAAGGGGCAGATTTCTCCTATCAAGACTATCCTCAAAATAAGTAAAGAGGGAGGCCTTCTTAAACTGCGTAGAAGACCTATCCTCCCTGGGAGTAATTGTTCCAGTTCCTGTAGAGGAACAGGGACAAGGATTCTATTGAAATCTCTTTGTGGTTCCCAAAAAGGAGGGAACTTTCCATCCCATTCTAGACCTAAAGTGCCTCAACAAATTCCTCAGGCTGCCGTCCTTCAAGATGGAAACTATTCGTTCCATTCTTCCATTGGTTCAGGAAGGTCAGGTCATGACGACCATAGACCTGAAGGACCCATATCTACATGTTCCCATTCACAGGGATCATCACCAGTTCCTAAGGTTTGCTTTTCTGGACAAGCATTTCCAGTTTGTCACACTTCCATTTGGTCTTGCCATGGCTCTAAGAATATTTACAAAGGTTCTGGGGGCTCTTTTGGCAGTGGTCAGATCCCAGGGATTTGCAGTGACGCCTTACCTAGACAACATCTTGGTTCAGGTGTCATCTTTTCAACTAGCAAAATTTCATACAGAGATGTTATCTTTTCTAGGAAAATGAATCTGGAAAAGAGTTCATTTGTTCCACCTACAAGGGTGTGTTTCTTAGGGACAATTATAGATTCCCTGTTCATGAAGATTTTCCTGACAGAAAATCAAAACTTTTTGCTTTGTGCCTTTCTCTCCAGGCTCAATGCATGGAGGTGATTGGTCTGATGGTTGCTTCCATGGAAATCATTCCTTTTGCTCAGTTCCATCTGAGACCATCTGAGACCTCTGCAACTATGCATGCTCAGTCAATGGAACGGTGACCATTCAGATCTCCACAGAGGATAGATCTGGATCCCCTAACAAGAGATTCTTGTGGTGGATTTCACAGGAACATCTGTCTCGGGGCACTTGCTCCCTGAGACCTTCCTGAGTGATTGTGACTACGGACGCCAGCCTGTTAGGCTGGGGAGCAGTCTGGGGCTCTTTAAAAGCTCAGGGCCTGTGGACTCGGGAGGAGTCTTCTCTACCCATAAACATCTTGGAGTTGAGAGCAATATTCAATGCCGTGACAGCTTAGCCTCAATTATCTTTAGTCCGGTTTATCAGATTCCAGTTGGACAACATCACCTCAGTGGCTTTCATCAACCACCAGGGAGGAACTCGGAGTTCCTTGGCTATGAAGGAGGTGACTCGCATTCTGCAGTGGGTGGAAGCTCACAATTGTCTCCTATCTGCTATCCACATTCCAGGGGTGGACAACTGGGAGGTGGATTTTCTGAGCAGACAGACTTTTCCTCCCGGGGAGTGGGCTCTCCATCCAGAAGTGTTCTCAAAGATAACCCTCAGGTGGGGAGTTCTGGAGTTGGATCTGGTGGCGTCTCATCAAAACGGCAAGCTTCCAAAGTACAGTTCAAGGTCAAGAGATCCTCAGGCCGCTCTGATAGACGCTCTAGCGGTTCCTTGTATCTTCTCTCTGGCATACCTGTTTCCTCTGTTTGCTCTCCTTCCACAAGTCATTGCTCGTATCAAACAGGAGAGAGCATCTGTAATTCTAATAGCTCCTGCATGGCCTCGCAGGATCTGGTTTACAGATCTGGTGAAGATGTCATCTCTTCCACCTTGGGGGTTACCTCTGAGGAAGGACCTTCTACTTCAAGGTCCATTCCTCCATCCAAATCTGGGTTCTCTGAAGCTGACTGCTTGGAGATTGAGCGCCTAGTTTTGACTAAATGGGGTTTTTCTGATGCGGTCATTGATACCATGCTTGAGGCTCGTAAACCTGTACTCGCAAGAATTACCATAAGGTATGGCGTAAATACCTTTATTAGTGCGAATCTAAGGGTTTCTCCTGAAACCGGGTGGTGATTCTCCGCATTTGATTTTTTCTTCAGCATGGCCTGGAATAAGGTTTGTCAGTCAGTTCTCTGAAGGGTCATATTTCTGCACTGTCTATTCTTTTGCACAAACGTCTGACAGATTTGCCAGATGCTCAAGCTTTTGTTCAGGCCCTGGTCAAAATCAGACCTGTGTTTAAACCTGTTAATCCTCCTTGGAGCCTTAACCTCGTTCTTAAAGTCTTGCAGCAGGCTCTGTTTGAGTCGATGCATGTTGTTGATATAAAATTGTTGTCTTGGAAGGTTTTGTTTCTTCGCAGAGTTTTCTGAGCTTTCGGCTCTGCAGTGTGATTCCCCGTACCTTATTTTTCATGCAGATAAGGCGGTCCTTCATATTAAGTTGGGTTTTCTCCCTAAGGTTGTGTTGGATCAAAACATTAATCAGGAAATTGTTTCTTCTTTTTGTCCTAATCCTTCTTCCAATAAGGAGCGTCTTTTGCATAAACTGGATGTTGTGCATGCTCTAAAATTTTACCTTCAAGCAACCAAAGATTTTCGGCAATCTTCTGCCCTGTTTGTTGTTTTCTCTGGAAAACGTAAAGGTCAGAAGGCCACTTCTACTACCCTTTTCCTCTGGTTAAGAAGTGTTATACGTTTAGCTTATGAGACAGCTGGACAGCAGCCTCCTGAGAGAAGTACGGCTCATTCCACTAGGGCTGTCGCCTCTTCCTGGTCTTTCAAAAATGAAGCAATGAAGAAGAAAAGAATACAGGAGCCAGGATGCCAGTGCAAATGTCGATTTATTCAGGTAGGAGACTGTTAAAGGATGAAGCACCCACTATCTCAAAAAGTAAGCTTCTGTGAAGCAGATTTACAAGGCAGCAACATGGTTCTCTTTGCATACTTTTTCCAAATTCGATACTTTTGCCTCGGCTGAGGCGTCTTTTGGGAGAAAGGTTCTTCAACCGGTGGTGCCTTCTGTTTAGGTCCGCCTGCCTTTTTCTCCCTCCCTTTTCATTCTGTGTCCTTTAGCTTGGCTATTGGTTTCCAATAGTAATTGGAATGAAATAGTGGACTCTCCATGCCATAGGAAAGAAAACAAAATTTATGCTTACCTGATAAATTGGGAGAGTGCATGACCCCACCCGTTTTAAATTTTTAATCTGCAGTTTCTCTTGTTAGGTGTATCCAGTCCACGGATCATCCATTACTTGTGGGATATTCTCCTTCCCAACAGGAAGTTGCAAGAGGATCACCCACAGCAGAGCTGCTATATAGCTCCTCCCCTAACTGCCATATCCAGTCATTCTCTTGCAAGCTCTCAACATAGCTGGAGGTAGTTAGAGGAAAGTGGTAAAATATAGTTAGTTTTTTCTTCAATCAAAAGTTTATTGTTTTTAAATGGTACCGGAGTGTACTATTTTATCTCAGGCAGCATTTAGAAGAAGAATCTGCCTGCGTTTTTCTATGATCTTAGCAGAAGTAACTAAGATCCACTGCCGTTCTCACATATGTCTGAGGAGTGAGGTAACTTCAGAGGGAGAATGGCGTGCAGGGTATCCTGCAATAAGGTATGTGCAGTTAAGTTTTTCTAGGGATGGAATTTGCTAGAAAATGCTGCTGATACCGGATTAATGTAAGTTAAAGCCTAAATACAGTGATTTAATAGCGACTAGTATCAGGCTTGCTATCAGATGTATATACTCTGATTAATGTGCAATATAAAACGTTTGCTGGCATGTTTAATCGTTTTTATATATGCTTTGGTGATAAAACTTATTGGGGCCTAGTTTTTTCCACATGGCTGGCTTTATTTTTGCCTAGAAACAGTTTCCTGGGGCTTTCCACTGTTATAGTATAAAAGTTACAGTTGGTGCAGTTAAAATTACAAACTGTGACATTCAGCTTCCCTCAGCAGTCCCCTGCATGCTATAGGACATCTCTGAAGGGCTCAAAAGGCTTCAAAAGTAGGAGCTGTGGCAGTTGTTATGACTGTTTAAAAAACATATTTTTAGTTTTGTTAATCTGTTTTTTGTATTAAGGGGTTAATCATCCATTTGCAAGTGGGTGCAATGCTCTGCTTACTTGTTACATACACTGTAAAAATTTTGTTAGTTTAACTGCCTTTTTTCACTGTTATTTCAAATTTTGGCAAAATTTGTTTCTCTTAAAGGCACAGTAACAAGTTTTTTTTTATATTGCTTGTTAACTTGATTTAAAGTGTTTTCCAAGCTTGCTAGTCTCATTGCTAGTCTGTATAAACATGTCTGACATAGAGGAAACTCCTTGTTCATTATGTTTAAAAGCCATGGTGGAACCCCATAGGAGAATGTGTACTAAATGTATTGATTTCACTTTAAACAATAAAGATCAGCTGTTATCTTTAAAAGAATGATCACCAGAGGATTCTGACGAGGGGGAAGTTATGCCGACTAACTCTCCCCACGTGTCGGACCCTTTGACTCCCGCTCAAGGGACTCACGCTAAAATGGCGCCAAGGACATCAAAGACGCCCATAGCGATTACTTTGCAGGACATGGCGGCAATCATGGATAATACCCTGTCAGCGGTATTAGCCAGACTGCCTGAATTCAGAGGAAAGCGTGATAGCTCTGGGGTTAGACGTAATACAGAGCGCGCAGATGTTTTAAGGCCCATGTCTGATACTGCGTCACAATATGCAGAAGCTGAGGAAGAGCTTCAGTCTGTGGGTGACGTCTCTGACTCGGGGAAACCTGATTCAGATATGTCTACTTTTAAATTTAATCTTGAGAACCTCCGGGTGTTGCTTGGAGAGGTTTTAGCTGCTCTGAATGACTGTGACACAATTGCAGTGCCAGAGAAATTGTGTAGACTGGATAAATACTAGGCGGTGCCGGTGTGTACTGACGTTTTTCCAATACCTAAAAGGTTTACAGAAATTATTACTAAGGAGTGGGACAGACCCGGTGTGCCGTTTTCCCCCTCTCCTATTTTTAGAAAAATGTTTCCAATAGACACCACCACACGGGACTTATGGCAGACGGTCCCTAAGGTGGAGGGAGCAGTTTCTACTTTAGCAAAGCGTACCACTATCCCTGTCGAGGACAGTTGTGCTTTTTCAGATCCAATGGATAAAAAATTAGAAGGTTACCTTAAGAAAATGTTTATTCAACAAGGTTTTATCCTGCAGCCCCTTGCATGCATTGCTCCTGTCACTGCTGCTGCGTCGTTCTGGTATGAGTCTCTGGAAGAGGCCTTTCAGACAGCTACTCCATTGACTGAAATACTTGACAAGCTTAGAACACTTAAGCTAGCTAATTCTTTTGTTTCTGATGCCATTGTTCATTTGACTAAACTAACGGCTAAGAATTCTGGATTCGCCATCCAGGCGTGTAGGGCGCTATGGCTTAAATCTTGGTCAGCTGACGTGACTTCAAAGTCTAAATTACTTAACATTCCCTTCAAGGGGCAGACCCTATTCGGGCCTGGTTTGAAGGAAATTATTGCTGACATTACTGGAGGTAAGGGTCATACCCTTCCTCAGGACAGGGCCAAACCAAGGGCCAAACAGTCTAATTTTCGTGCCTTTTCGAAACTTCAAGGCAGGTGCAGCATCAACTTCCTCTGCTACAAAACAAGAGGAAACTTTTGCGCAATCCAAGCCGGCCTGGAAATCTAACCAGGCCTGGAGCAAAGGCAAGCAGGCCAGAAAGCCTGCTGCTGCCTCTTAGACAGCATGAAGGAACGGCCCCCTATCCGGCAACGGATCTAGTAGGGGGCAGACTTTCTCTCTTCGCCCAGGCGTGGGCAAGAGATGTTCAGGATCCCTGGGCATTGGAGATCATATCTCAGGGATATCTTCTGGACTTCAAAGCTTCCCCCCCACAAGGGAGATTTCACCTTTCGAGATTATCTGTAAACCAGATAAAGAAAGAGGCATTCTTACGCTGTGTGCAAGACCTCCTAATAATGGGAGTGATCCATCCAGTTCCACAGATGGAACAAGGACAGGGATTTTATTCAAATCTGTTTGTGGTTCCCAAAAAAGAGGGAACCTTCAGACCAATTTTGGATCTAAAGATCTTAAACAAATTCCTCAGAGTTCCATCGTTCAAAATGGAAAGTATTCGGACAATCCTACCTATGATCCAGGAGGGTCAGTACATGACCACAGTGGATTTGAAGGATGCTTACCTTCCCATACCGATTCACAAAGATCATCATCGGTTCCTAAGGTTTGCCTTTCTAGACAGGCATTACCAGTTTGTGGCTCTTCCCTTCGGGTTAGCTACAGCCCCAAGAATTTTTACAAAGGTTCTGGGGTTTCTTCTGGCGGTCCTAAGACCACGGGGCATAGCAGTGGCCCCTTATCTAGACGACATCCTGATACAGGCGTCAAACTTCCAAATTGCCAAATCTCATACGGACATAGTGTTGGCATTTCTGAGGTCGCATGGGTGGAAAGTGAACGAGGGAAAGAGTTCTCTATCACCCCTCACAAGGGTTTCCTTCCTAGGAACTCTGATAGATTCTGTAGAAATGAAAATTTACCTGACGGAGTCCAGGTTATCAAAGCTTCTAAATTCCTGCCGTGTTCTTCACTACATTCCGCGCCCTTCGGTGGCTCAGTGCATGGAAGTGATCGGCTTAATGGTAGTGGCGATGGACATAGTGCCATTTGCGCGCCTACATCTCAGACCGCTGCAATTATGCATGCTCAGTCAGTGGAATGGGGATTACACAGATTTGTCCCCTCTGCTAAATCTGGATCAAGAGACCAGAGATTCTCTTCTCTGGTGGCTATCTCGGGTCCATCTGTCCAAAGGTATGACCTTTCGCAGGCCAGATTGGACAATTGTAACAACAGATGCCAGCCTTCTAGGTTGGGGTGCAGTCTGGAATTCCCTAAAGGCTCAGGGATTGTGGACTCAGGAGGAGAAACTCCTCCCAATAAATATTCTGGAGTTAAGAGCAATATTCAATGCTCTTCTAGCTTGGCCTCAGTTAGCAACCCTGAGGTTCATCAGATTTCAGTCGGACAACATCACGACTGTGGCTTACATCAACCATCAAGGGGGGACCAGGAGCTCCCTAGCGATGTTAGAAGTCTCCAAGATAATTCGCTGGGCAGAGACTCACTCTTGCCATCTATCAGTGATCCATATCCCAGGTGTAGAGAACTGGGAGGCGGATTTTCTAAGTCGTCAGACTTTTCATCCGGGGGAGTGGGAACTCCATCCGGAGGTGTTTGCTCAATTGGTTCATCGTTGGGGCACACCAGAATTGGATCTCATGGCGTCTCGCCAGAACGCCAAGCTTCCTTGTTACGGATCCAGGTCCAGGGACCCAGAAGCGACGCTGATAGATGCTCTAGCAGCACCGTGATTCTTCAACCTGGCTTATGTGTTTCCACCGTTTCCTCTGCTCCCTCGACTGATTGCCAAAATCAAACAGGAGAGAGCATCAGTGATCTTGATCGCGCCTGCGTGGCCACGCAGGACCTGGTATGCAGACCTGGTGGACATGTCATCCTTTCCACCTTGGCCTCTGCCTCTGAGACAAGACCTTCTACTACAAGGTCCTTTCAATCATCCAAATCTAATTTCTCTGAGACTGACTGCCTGGAGATTGAACGCTTGATTTTATCAAGGCGTGGCTTCTCCGAGTCAGTCATTGATACCTTAATACAGGCACGAAAGTCTGTAACCAGGAAAATCTACCATAAGATATGGCGCAAATATCTTCATTGGTGTGAATCCAAGAATTACTCATGGAGTAAGGTTAGGATTCCTAGGATATTGTCCTTTCTCCAAGAGGGTTTGGATAAAGAATTATCAGCTAGTTCTTTAAAGGGACAAATTTCTGCTCTGTCTATCCTTTTGCACAAGCGTCTGGCAGAGGTTCCAGACGTCCAGGCATTTTGTCAGGCTTTGGTTAGAATTAAGCTTGTGTTTAAACCTGTTGCTCCTCCATGGAGCTTAAACTTGGTTCTTAAGGTTCTTCAAGGAGTTCCTTTTGAACCCCTTCATTCCATTGATATCAAACTTTTATCTTGGAAAGTTCTGTTTTTGATGGCTATTTCCTCGGCTCGTAGAGTCTCTGAGTTATCAGCTTTACAATGTGATTCTCCTTATCTGATTTTCCATACAGATAAAGTAGTTCTGCGTACAAAACCTGGGTTTTTACCTAAGGTAGTTTCCAACAAGAATATCAATCAAGAGATTGTTGTTCCATCATTGTGTCCTAATCCTTCTTCAAAGAAGGAACGTCTTTTACATAATTTGGACGTAGTCCGTGCTTTAAAGTTTTACTTACAAGCGACTAAAGATTTTCGTCAAACATCTTCCCTGTTTGTTGTTTACTCTGGACAGAGGAGAGGTCAAAAGGCTTCGGCAACCTCTCTTTCTTTTTGGCTTCGGAGCGTAATACGCTTAGCCTATGAGACTGCTGGACAGCAGCCCCCTGAAAGGATTACAGCTCATTCTACTAGAGCTGTGGCTTCCACCTGGGCCTTTAAAAATGAGGCTTCTGTTGAACAGATTTGCAAAGCGGCGACTTGGTCTTCGCTTCATACCTTTTCAAAATTTTACAAATTTGATACTTTTGCTTCTTCGGAGGCTATTTTTGGGAGAAAGGTTCTACAGGCAGTGGTCCCTTCCGTTTAAGTACCTGCCTTGTCCCTCCCTTCATCCGTGTACTTTAGCTTTGGTATTGGTATCCCACAAGTAATGGATGATCCGTGGACTGGATACACCTAACAAGAGAAAACATAATTTATGCTTACCTGATAAATTTATTTCTCTTGTGGTGTATCCAGTCCACGGCCCGCCCTGTCCTTTTAAGGCAGGTCTATATTGTAAACTACAGTCACCACTGCACCCTATGGTTTCTCCTTTCTCGGCTAGTTTCGGTCGAATGACTGGATATGGCAGTTAGGGGAGGAGCTATATAGCAGCTCTGCTGTGGGTGATCCTCTTGCAACTTCCTGTTGGGAAGGAGAATATCCCACAAGTAATGGATAATCCGTGGACTGGATACACCACAAGAGAAATAAATTTATCAGGTAAGCATAAATTATGTTTTTTTTTAGTAAACCTCAGGCACCTCTATACCCTTGTGTTTCTTCTTTTTCCATTTTTCTTCGGCTGAATGACTGGGGATTATGAGTAAGGGAAGTTGCACTTAACAGCTCTGCTGGGGTGCTCTTTGCCTCCTTTGCCTCCTCCTGCTGGCCAGGAGTTGAATATCCCACTAGTAATTAGAATGAAGTCATGGACTCTCCATGCCCGGAAAGAAAGAAATTTATCAGGTAAGCATAAATCTTGTTTCTCTTGTTAAGTGTGTTCAGTCCACGGGTCATCCATTACTTATGGGATATATTCTCCTTCCCAACAGGAAGTTGCAAGAGGATCACCCAAGCAGAGCTGCTATATATCTCCTCCCCTCACATGTCATATCCAGTCATTCTCTTGCAGCCCTCAACAACGAAGGAGGTCGCGAGAGGAGCTGGAGTTTTTACTTAACTATTCTTCAATCAAAAGTTTGTTATTTTAAATGGCACCGGAGTGTGCTGTTTTTTTCTATCTCAGGCAGTATTTGGAAGAAGTAACTGCCTGCGTTTTTTTCTATGATCTTAGCAGGCGTAACTAAGATCCACTGGCTGTTCTCGACATTCTGAGGAGTGGGGTAACTTCAGAAACTGGGAATAGCATGCGGGGTCCTCCGCAAATGAGGTATGTGCAGTACATTATTTTCTGGGAATGGAATTGACTAAGAAAATACTGCTGTTACCGTATGATGTAAGTACAGCCTTAAATGCAGTAGTGGCGACTGGTATCAGGCTGATATTGTATGCGCAATCGAGTTATTTTCTAGGGACTAGAATTTAACTGAGAAAATACTGTTAAAACTGAAATAATACTTAAGCCTTATCTGCAGTGGTAGCGACTGGTAGCAGGCTTAGTGATAACTTTGCATGACATTGGAAAATGTTGTTTTTTAATAAAACGTTTACTGGCATGTTATTCGTTTTTGTGAGGTACTTTGGTGATAAATCTCTTTGTGCATGATTTTTTCCACATGGCTAACATATATTTTCTGCATGGAAACCGTTACATCAGGGCTCCCACTGTTGTAATAGGAGTGGGAGGGACCTTGTTTAAGCACCTTGTTGCGCAGTTAAAATTCTAGCACAGTCTTCCTTCTTCTTCCTCCTTGATCCAGGACGTCTCTAGAGAGCTCAGGGGTCTGCAAAATTCATTTTTGAGGGAGGTAATCAGTCACAGCAGATCTGTGACAGTGTGTTTGACTGTGAAATCTTAATTGATATCCGTTTTATCCGTTTTGGGTATTGAGGGGTTAATCATCCTTTTGCTAATGGGTGCAATCCTCTGCTAATAATACACTTCTTGTTAAGAATTGTTTTAATTATATCTGTATTTTTGAAGCTCTGCAGCGTTTTTATATTGCTTGTAAACTTATTGAAAGTGATTTCCAAGCTTGCTAGTTTCATTGCTAAATCTGTTTAAACATGTCTGATTCAGAGGAAACTGTTTGTTCATCATGTTCAAAAGCCAATGTGGAGCCCAATAGAACGATGTGTACCAATTGTATTGATATTGCTTTGAATAAAAGTCAATCTGTACCGATGGAGAAACTATCACCATACAACGAGGGGGAAGTTATGCCGCCTAACTCTCCTCACGTGTCAGTACCTGCGTCTCCCGCTCGGGAGATGCGTAAGATTGAGGCGCCAAGTACATCAAGGCCCTTACAAATCACTTTACATGATATGGCTAAAGGGATACTAACCCCACATTTTTTTCTTTCATGATTCAGACAGAGCATGCAATTTTAAGCAACTTTCTAATTTACTCCTATGATCAATTTTTCTTTGTTCTCTTGTTATCTTGATTTGAAAAAGCAGTAATAAAAGGTTAGGAGCCGGCCCATTTTTAGTTCAGCACCTTGGTAGAGCTTGCTGACTGGTTTGCTACATTTAGCTACAAATCAGCAAGTGCTACCCAGGTTCTGAACAAAAAATGGTCCGGCTCTAAAGCTTATAGTACTGCTTTTTCAAATTAAGATAGCATGAGAACAAAGAAAAATTGATAATAGGAGTAAATTAGAAAGTTGCTTAAAATCTCATAATCTATCTGAATCATGAAAGAAAAAAAATGGGTTTAGTATCCCTTAATGTTATGAAAGAAGTATTATACAATATGCCCGAATTACGAGGCAAGCGCGATAGCTCTGGGTTAAGGACAGAGCGCGCTGATGACATGAGAGCCATGTCTGATACTGCGTCACAATTTGCAGAACATGAGGACGGTGAGCTTCATTCTGTCGGTGACGGTTCTGATCCGGGGAGACCGGATTCAGAAATTTCTAATTTTAAATTTAAGCTTGAAAACCTCCGCGTGTTACTAGGGGAGGTGTTAGCGGCTCTGAATGATTGCGACACGGTGGCAATCCCAGAGAAATTATGTAGGTTGGATAGATACTATGCGGTACCGGTGTGTACTGACGTTTTTACTATACCAAAGAGGCTTACAGAAATTATTAGTAAGGAGTGGGATAGACCCGGTGTGCCTTTTTCCCCTCCTCCGATATTTAGAAAAATGTTCCCTATAGACGCCACCACACGAGACTTATGGCAGACGGTCCCTAAGGTGGAGGGAGCAGTTTCTACTTTAGCCAAGCGTACCACTATCCCAGTGGAGGATAGCTGTGCTTTCTCAGATCCAATGGATAAAAAATTAGAGGGTTACCTTAAGAAAATGTTTGTTCAACAAGGTTTTATATTACAGCCTCTTGCATGCATTGCGCCTGTCACGGCTGCAGCGGCATTCTGGTTTGAGTCTCTGGAAGAGGCGATTCGCACAGAGCCATTGGATGAGGCTTTGAGAAAAGTTAGAACCTTTAAGCAAGCTAATGCGTTTGTTTCAGATGCCGTAGTACATTTAACCAAACTTACGGCTAAAAATTCCGGATTCGCCATACAGGCGCGCAGAGCGCTCTGGCTTAAATCCTGGTCAGCGGATGTAACTTCCAAATCTAAGCTACTTAACATTCCTTTCAAAGGGCAGACCTTATTCGGGCCCGGCTTGAAGGAAATTATTGCTGACATTACGGGAGGTAAGGGCCACGCCCTTCCTCAGGACAGGGCCAAACCAAAGGCCAAACAGTCTAATTTTCGTGCCTTTCGTAACTTCAAGGCAGGAGCAGCATCGACTTCCTCCGCTCCAAAACAGGAAGGAACTACTGCTCGTTACAGACAGGGTTGGAAAAGCAACCAGTCATGGAACAAGGGCAAGCAGGCCAGAAAGCCTACTCCCGCCCCTAAGACAGCATGAAGACAGGGCCCCCTATCCGGAGACGGATTTAGTGGGGGGCAGACTTTCTCTCTTCGCCCAGGCTTGGGCAAGAGATGTGCAGGATCCCTGGACGTTGAAGATTATATCTCAGGGATACCTTCTGGATTTCAAAACCTCTCCTCCACAAGGGAGGTTCCATCTGTCGAGGTTATCAACAAACCTAGTAAAGATAGAGGCATTTCTACAATGTGTACAAGACCTCTTAATTATGGGAGTGATCCACTCAGTTCCGCGATCGGAACAGGGACAAGGATTTTACTCAAATCTATTTGTGGTTCCCAAAAAAGAGGGAACTTTCAGACCAATCTTGGACTTAAAGATCTTAAACAAATTCCTAAGGGTACCATCGTTCAAGATGGAAACCATTCGAACCATCCTACCCATGATTGAAGAGGGTCAATATATGACCACAGTGGACTTAAAGGATGCTTACCTTCACATACCGATTCACAAAGATCAATATCGGTACCTAAGATTTGCCTTTCTAGACAGGCATTACCAGTTTGTAGCTCTTCCCTTTGGGTTAGCCACGGCCCAGAGAATTTTTACGAAGGTTCTGGGCTCACTTCTGGCGGTACTAAGACCACGAGGCATAGCGGTGGCTCCGTACCTAGACGACATTCTGATACAAGCGTCAAGTTTTCAGAATGCAAAGTCTCATACAGAGATAGTTCTAGCATTTCTGAGGTCGCATGGGTGGAAAGTGAACGTGGAAAAGAGTTCTCTATTACCACTCACAAGGGTTCCTTTTCTAGGGACTCTTATAGATTCTGTAGAGATGAAGATTTACCTGACGGAGTCCAGGTTATCAAAGATTCTCAATGCTTGCCGTGTCCTTCATTCCATTCCAAGCCCATCAGTAGCTCAGTGCATGGAGGTAATCGGCTTAATGGTCGCGGCAATGGACATAGTGCCATTTGCGCGCCTGCATCTCAGACCGCTGCAACTATGCATGCTCAGTCAATGGAACGTTGATTACTCAGATCTGTCCCCTTTGCTAAATCTGGACCAGGAGACCAGAGATTCTCTTCTCTGGTGGTTGTCACCGGTTCATCTGTCCAAAGGAATGACCTTTCGCAGACCAGATTGGACGATTGTAACAATGGATGCCAGCCTTCTAGGCTGGGGAGCAGTCTGGAATTCCCTGAAGGCTCAGGGATCGTGGACTCAGGAGGAGCAACTCCTTCCAATAAACATTCTAGAATTAAGAGCAATATTCAATGCTCTTCTAGCTTGGCCTCAGTTAGCAAAACTGAGGTTCATCAGATTTCAGTCGGACAATATCACGACTGTGGCTTACATCAATCATCAAGGGGGAACCAGGAGTTCCCTAGCGATGTTGGAGGTCTCGAAGATAATTCGCTGGGCAGAGTCTCACTCTTGTCACCTGTCAGCGATTTACATCCCAGGCGTGGAGAACTGGGAGGCGGATTTCCTAAGTCGCCAGACTTTTCATCCGGGAGAGTGGGAACTTCACCCGGAGATATTTGCTCAACTGATTCGTCGTTGGGGCAAACCGGATCTGGATCTCATGGCATCTCGCCAGAACGCGAAGCTTCCTTGTTACGGATCCAGGTCCAGGGACCCGGGAGCGGTGCTGGTAGATGCATTAGCAGCCCCTTGGGTTTTCAACATAGCTTATGTGTTTCCACCATTTCCGTTGCTACCTCGACTGATTGCCAGGATCAAACAGGAGAGGGCATCAGTAATTCTGATAGCGCCTGCGTGGCCATGCAGGACCTGGTATGCAGACCTAGTGGACATGTCGTCCTGCCCACCATGGTCTCTACCTCTGAGGCAGGACCTTCTAATTCAGGGTCCTTTCAACCATCCAAACCTAATTTCTCTGAGGCTGACTGCCTGGAAATTGAACGCTTGATTCTATCAAAGCGTGGGTTTTCGGATTCGGTTATTGATACATTAATACAGGCTAGGAAACCTGTGACCAGAAAAATTTACCATAAGATATGGCGTAAATATTTATATTGGTGCGAATCCAAGAGTTACTCATGGAGTAAGGTTAGGATTCCTAGGATATTGGCTTTTCTACAAGAGGGTTTAGAAAAGGGTTTATCCGCTAGTTCGCTAAAGGGACAGATTTCCGCTCTGTCTATTCTTTTACACAAACGTCTGGCAGAGAATCCAGACGTCCAGGCTTTTTGTCAGGCTTTGGCTAGTATTAAGCCTGTGTTTAAAGCTGTTGCTCCTCCGTGGAGCTTAAACTTGGTTCTTAAAGTTCTTCAGGGTGTTCCGTTTGAACCCCTTCATTCCATTGATATTAAGCTTTTATCTTGGAAAGTTTTGGTTTTGATGGCTATTTCCTCGGCTTGAAGAGTCTCTGAGTTATCTGCCTTACATTGTGATTCTCCTTATCTGATCTTTCATTCATTCAGACAAGGTAGTACTGCGTACTAAACCTGGGTTTTTACCTAAGGTTGTTTCTAACAGGAATATCAATCAAGAGATTGTTGTTCCATCATTATGTCCTAATCCTTCTTCAAAGAAGGAACGTCTTTTGCATAATCTAGACGTGGTCCGTGCTCTGAAGTTCTACTTACAGGCAACTAAAGATTTTAGACAAACTTCTTCTCTGTTTGTCGTTTACTCTGGACAGAGGAGAGGTCAAAAGGCTTCGGCTACCTCTCTCTCTTTTTGGCTTCGTAGCATAATACGTTTAGCCTATGAGACTGCTGGACAGCAGCCTCCTGAAAGAATTACAGCTCATTCCACTAGAGCTGTGGCTTCCACCTGGGCCTTTAAGAATGAGGCCTCTGTTGAACAGATTTGCAAGGCTGCAACTTGGTCTTCACTTCATACTTTTTCCAAATTTTACAAATTAGACACTTTCGCTTCTTCGGAGGCTGGTTTTGGGAGAAAGGTTCTACAGGCAGTGGTTCCTTCTGTTTAATGTTCCTGCCTTGTCCCTCCCATCATCCGTGTACTTAGCTTTGGTATTGGTATCCCATAAGTAATGCATGACCCGTGGACTGAACACACTTAACAAGAGAAAACATAATTTATGCTTACCTGATAAATTTATTTCTCTTGTAGTGTGTTCAGTCCACGGCCCGCCCTGTCTTTTTAAGGCAGGTTCTAAATTTTAAAATTATAACTCCAGTCACCACTGCACTTTATAGTTTCTCCTTTCTCGTCTTGTTTCGGTCGAATGACTGGATATGACATGTGAGGGGAGGAGATATATAGCAGCTCTGCTTGGGTGATCCTCTTGCAACTTCCTGTTGGGAAGGAGAATATATCCCATAAGTAATGGATGACCCGTGGACTGAACACACTACAAGAGAAATAAATTTATCAGGTAAGCATAAATTATGTTTTTTAACTGCAATTGTCTTGGGTTTATTGACTAACATTTGCAGGTCGTTGCAGGGCCACTTACCTAAATGACTCCATAAACTCTGTAAGCAAAATGAACATACTTTATATATAAAAATGTCAATAATTGTGGCATCGAGTGATGCAGGAATTCTGTTCCCTGGCCGAGTGCTGACTAGATGTGCATTAGTTATTGGACAAATGCTAAAATACATTTTTAATTTTTGCTATTTTTCTTTTGTATTCTTCAGAAATACAATAAATGAGCAATACCTTTAATGAGTCTATGAATAAATGAGTGCATGTGACAAAAGTTTATTGATTCCTCTGTCAGCAAATAATTACGTAAGCTTCACTTTTGTTCTTGGCCATTAAACAAAACTGTTAGTCACTTGTAACAGTAGTACTATCTATTACTTTAACTTTATTTAAGTTTAAGCTGCTGTCCAGCTGCTCCTGTGCTGCCCTTGGAAATAATGGGTGAACTGATTTTTTATTAACAAAGGAATTCCAAACATGAATGGGACATGAAATCCAAAATTTATCTTTTATAATTCAGATGGAGCATACAATTTTTAAGAAGTTTCCATTTTACTTGTATTATCAAATAAATATCTAAATAGTTTGTAGTAAATGTCTGGAGCACAACATGGCAGAAACTGTACTGCTGAAGTTTCCTTCCTGTGAATATCAGATAAAATGAAAGAAAAACTTTTTTTTATGACATTTTGTCCAAAACAAATCTTTTGTCAATGCACATGTCAAGTGCTCGACCTATGAGTTCCCAAATTGCGTCTTGACCAGTCCTTGGATATTCTGGTGCCTGTGTTTCAAAAAACCCTTGTTCTATTCCTTGTCTGCTTTCTTTTCCTATGGCATGGAGAGTCTACAAAACATTCTAATTACTAGTGGGATATTCACTTCTGTCCAGCAGGAGGATGCAAAGAGCACCCCAGCAGAGCTGTTAAGTATCAACTCCCTTACCCATATCCCCCAGTCATTCTCTTTGCCTTGATCACGGGGGGATGGCGAAGATGTTGTCGAAAGATTTTAATCCTTTTAATAGGTACTTTCTTTCATGTAATTGGCAAGAGTCCATGAGCTAGTGACGTATGGGATATACAATCCTACCAGGAGGGGCAAAGTTTCCCAAACTTTAAAATGCCTATAAATACACCCTTCACCACACCCACAATTCAGTTTTACAAACTTTGCCTCCTATGGAGGTGGTGAAGTAAGTTTGTGCTTGATTTCTATGATTTCTTCTATGATAAGCGCTTCTAAGTATTTTGAAGCCCAATTCCTCTCAAAGTACAGTGTTTTTCAGAGGGATGTGAAGAGAGTATCGCCTTTTGATGTTATGGTTTTCCTCGTGGGAAAACTTTTCAAAGGTTCTCTGTTATTGGTCGTAGGGATTCATCTCCTACCTCCCTTTTCAGATCGACAATATACTCTTATATACCATTACCTCTGCTGATACTTTTTCAGTACTGGTTTGGCTGTCTGCGATATGTGGATGGGTGTCTTTCGGTAAGTATGTTTTTTTTAATTTAAGACACTCGCAGCTATGGTTTGGCGCTTTATGTATTAATATAAAGTTTTAAATATATGTATTTTACTTATATTTGCCATGAGTCAGGTCTATGTATATTTCCTTTTGCAGATTGTCAGTTTAAGTTTGGGAAGCATGTTTAGGAAGTTATTTGTCTTACCTGGGGTATAGTCCTTTTTTTCAAATTGACTGTTTTTTCTTTCGTGGGCAAAATTAGGGCAAAATGCTGTTATTTATTGCATCATTCTTTGCGCGAAGGTACGTCTCTAGTGGCGCAAGTTCGTCATTTCTGGCATCTTAGTTGACTCCAGGTTTGCCTTGCACGAGTTTGCGTCTGTTATGATGCGAGTTGCTTCATTTCCGGATGTTGTTGGCGCCAAAAAATTTAAACTTCCTTTTGCGTTGTGCGTCATACTTGACGCCAAAAAAATTTAGTTTATTTTTCACCCCACTTCCTATATGCCTCTTGCTGTTTGCATTTTTTCCCATTCCTGAATTTGCCATATAAGGAAATCGTAAATTTTGCTTTAATGTTGTTTTTTCTTTTTTACATTATGCAAGATGTCTCAATCTAATCCTGTCTCATAAGCAACTGTTGGAAACCTGCTGCCTGATCACAGTTCTACCAAAGTTAAGTGTATCTGTTGTAAATTACCTGAGATTATATCTCTAGCTGTAGTATGTTTCAGTTGCCATGATAAGCTTTTGCACGCAGATAATGTTTCCATCAGTACTAGTACAGTTTCTGTTGTTCCTTCAACATCTAATGTACATGATATCCCTGTTGATATGAAAAATTATATTGCTGATGCGATACAGAAGGCTTTGTCTGCTATTCCACCTTCTAATAAACGTAAAAGTTCTTTTAAAACTTCTCATAAATTTGATGAAATTTCTAATGACCAACAACATACTTAAATATCTTCCTCTGATGAGGATCTCTCTGATTCAGAAGATCCTACCTCAGACATTGACACTGACAAATCTACTTATCTTTTCAAGATTGAGTATATTCGTTCCTTATTGAAAGAAGTGTTGTTTACTTTGGATATTGAGGAGTCTAGTCCTCTTGATATCAAAACTAGTAAACATTTAAATTCTGTTTATAAATCTCCTGTGGTTACTCCTAAGGTTTTTCAGTTCCTGATGCTATTTCTGATGTGATTGCTAAAGAAATGGAGTAAGCCTGGTACTTCTTATTATTCCTTTTTCTAGGTTTAAAAAGTTGTATCCTTTGCCAGCGGCTAGATTAGAGTTTTGGGAAAAAGTCCCCAAAGTTGATGGGGCTATTTCTACTCTTGCTAAACGTACTACTATTCCTATGGAAGACAGTACTTCTTTTAAAGATCCTTTAGATAGGAAACTTGAATCTTATCTAAGGAAAGCTTATTTATTTTCTGGCTATCTTCTCAGGCCTGCCATTGCTATGGCCGATGTTGCGGCTGCATCAACCTTTTGGTTGGATAGCTTAGCGCAACAGGAAACAGATTCTGATTTGTCTAGCATTGTTGGTTTGTTTCAACATGCTAATCATTTTCTCTGTAATGCTATTTTTTATATCATCAAAATTGATGTTAAATCTAGGTCTTTAGCTATTTTAGCTAGAAGGGCTTTATGGCTCAAATCTTGAAATGCTGACAGGGTATCTAAGTCTAGATTACTATCTCTTTCTTTCCAAGGTAACAATTTATTTGGTTCTCAGTTGGATTCAATTATGTCAACTATCACCGGAGGGAAAGGAGTTTTTTTTTTGCTTCAGGATAAAAGATCTAAGGGTAAATCTAAAGCTTCTAATCGTTTTCATTCTTTTTGACAGAACAAGGAACAGAAAACCAATCCTTCCCCTAAAGACTCTGGTTCCAATTGGAAACCTTCTTCAAGTTGGAATAAATCCAAACCTTTTAAGAAACCAAAGCCAGCCCCCAAGTCTGCATGAAGGTGCGGCCCTCGATCCAGTTCAGCTGGTGGGGGGCAGATTGAAATTATTCCAAGACATTTAGGCAGATTCTGTTCAAAATCACTGGATTCAGAGTATTGTCTCTCAAGGGTATTGAATAGGATTCAGAGTAAGACCTCCTGTGAGAAGATTTTTTTTCTCTCACATTCCAGCAAATCCGTTGAAGGTTCAGGCTTTTCTGAAGTGTGTTTCAGATCTAGAGCTTTCAGTGGTAATAATACCAGTTCCGTTTCAGGAACAGGGTCTTGGGTTTTATTTGAATCTATTAATTGTCCCAAAGAAAGAAAATTCATTCAGGCCAGTTTTGGATCTGAAGTTTTTGAATTGTTTTGTAAGAGTCCCAACTTTCAAGATTGTGACTATAAGGACTATTTTGTCTTTTGTTCAGCAAGGTCATTATATGTCCACAATAGACTTACAGGATGCATATCTTCACATTCTGATTCATCCAGACCACTGTCAGTTTCTGAGATTCTCTTTTTTAGACAAGCATTACCAATTTGTCGCTCTTTCATTTGGCCTAGCAACAGCTCCAAGGATCTTTTCAAAGGTTCTCGTGCCCTTCTATCTGTAATCAGCGGACAGGGTATTGCGGTGTTTCCTTATTTCGATGATATCTTGGTTCTAGCTCAGTCTTTACCTTTAGCCAGATCTCACACGATTCAACTAGTGTTGTTTCTTCAAAGACATGGTTGGAGGATCAATTTACCAAAGAGTTTCTTGATTCCTCAGACAAGGGTCACCTTTTTAGGTTTCCAGATAGATTCAGTGTCCATGTCTCTGTCCTTCACAGACAAGAGACCAATGAAATTGGTTTCAGCTTGTCGAAACCTTCAGTCTCAATCATTCCCTTCTGTGGCTATGTGCATGGAAGTTTTAGGTCTCATGACTGCAGCATCAGACGCGATCCCCTTTGCTTGTTTTCACATGAGACCTCTACAACTTTGTATGCTGAATCAATGGTGCATGGATTATACACGGATATCACAACTGATATACTTAAATCCAAACTTTCAACTCTCTCTGACTTGGTGTTTAGACCATCATCGTTTAATTCAGGGGGCCTCTTTTGTTCGTCCTACCTGGACTGTGATCACAACAGATGCAAGTCTTTCAGGTTGGGGAGCTGTCTGGGGATCTCTGACAGCACAAGGGGTTTGGAAACCTCAAGATGCGAGGTTACCAATCAATATTTTAGAACTCAGTGCTATTTTCAGGGCTCTTCAGGCTTGGCCTCTGTTAAAGAGAGAACCATTCATTTGTTTTCAGATAGACAATATCACAACTGTGGCATATGTCAATCATCAGGGTGGGACTCGCAGTCCCCTAGCTATGAAAGAAGTATCTTGGATACTTTCTTGGGCAGAATCCAGCTCTTGTCTAATTTCTGCGGTACATATCCCAGGTGTTGACAATTGGGAAGCGGATTATTTCAGCCGTCAGACCTTACATCCAGGGAGTGGTCTCTCCATCCAGATGTATTTTTTCAGATTGTACAGATGTGGGGTCTTCCAGAAATAGATTTGATGGCTTCTCATCTAAACAAGAAACTACCCAGGTACCTGTCTAGGTCCAGGGATCCTTAGGCGGAGATGGTGGATGCTTTAGCAGTTCCATGGTTTTACCAAACTGCTTATATCTATCCGCCTCTAGTTCTTCTTCCAAAAGTGATCTCCAAGATCATTATGGAACAATCGTATGTGTTTCTGATAGCACCAGCGTGGTCTCACAGGTTTTGGTTTGCGGATCTTGTTTGGATGTCCAGTTGCCAACCTTGGCCACTTCTCAAGGGCCCTTTTTCCATCAGGATCTCAAATCGTTAAATTTGAAGGTATGGAAATTGAACGCTTAGTGCTTAGTCATAGAGGTTTCTCTGACTCAGTAATTAATACTATGCTACAGGCTCATAAGTCTGGTTCAAGAAAGATTTATTATCGAGTTTGGAAGACCTATATTTCATGGTGTTCTTCTCATAAATTCTCCTGGCATTGTTTTAGAATTCCTAGATAAAGGTTTGTCTGCAAGTACTTTGAAGGGACAAATCTCTGCTCTTTCGGTTTTATTTCATAGAAAGATTGCTAAGCTTCCTGATATTCACTGTTTTGTTCAGGCTTTAGTTCGTATCAAGCCTGTTATTAAATCAATCTCTCCTCCTTGGAGTCTTAATTTGGTTTTGAAGACTTTGCAGGCTTCTCCTTTTGAGCCTATGCATGCTTTGGATATTAAACTACTTTCTTGGAAAGTGTTTCATTTTGGCTATCTCTTGTGAGTCTCCTTTTCTTATTTTCCATCAGGATTAAGGCTGTTTTGCGGACTTTGTTTAAAAACAACATTAGTAGGGAATTTGTTGTTCCTTCCTTGTGACCTAATCCCAAGAATGCTCTTGAAAGATCTTTGCATTCTTTGGATGTTGTAAGAGCTTTGAAATATTATGTTGAAGCTACTAAAGATTTCAACAAGACTTCTAGGGGTCTATTTAACAAGGGCCGAATGGCCCCTGTTCCCCTTGTTTCTGAGCAAGCCCTCAGGCTCACCGGAAACAGGCGTTAAGAAGCAGCGGTCTTAAGACAAGATGTATGTTGTCGGCATTTATCAATGTGCGGCAGACATGGTTCGCTATAGCGGATCATGTCCGCCCGCACAATGATAAATAGGGGCCCTAGTCTATTTGTTGTCTTCTCTGGTTCTAGGAAAGGGCAGAAAGCTTCTGCCATTTCTTTGGCATCTTGGTTGAAGCTTTTAATTCATCAAACTTATTTGGAGGTGGGACAGTCCCCACCTCAGAGGATCACAGCTCATTCTACTAGATCAGTCTCCACTTCTTGGGATTTTAAGAATGAAGCTTCAGTTGATCAGATTTGCAAACCAGCAACATGGTCTTCTTTGCATACATTTACTAAATGTTTCCATTTTGATGCATTTGCTTCTCCTGAAGCAGTCTTTGGTAGAAAAGTTCTTCAGGCAGCTGTTTCAGTTTGATTCTTCTGCTAATGTTTCAAGTTTGTTTCTTTCTATTTATGAGAAAAACTTATTTTTTGTGGATTTAATTTTTTCAGCGAATTTTTTTTATCCCTCCCTTTCTAGTGACTCTTCTGTGGACTTCCACATCTTGGGTATTTCTATCCCATACGTCACTAGCTCATGGACTCTTGCCAATTACATGAAAAAAACATAATTTATGCAAAAACTTACCTGATGAATTCATTTCTTTCATATTGGCAAGAGTCGATGAGACCCAGATCCTGTCTGATTGGCCCAATCACTTTTGCTGTGCTGCTGTTGGTTTTCGCCCGTTTTTGTTTGGCGCAATTTAAAAAAAAGTTTTTTATATCGGTCATGTGACCGCTCCTTCGGCACTTCCGGTTTTCGGCTTCTCTGTTTAGATCGGAGTTTGCCGCGGTAAGTGTGGAGGCTGCATTTTCTTCTATCTACAGTGGCAAGTGAATTTGGGCTGTTCCGGTAACAAGGAGGTGTTTTTTGCTACCGGGTGTGTCCGGTTTTCTGTGCTAGTGGGATGGCAACTTCTGGGGGGTAAGACCTCAGCAGAGCTGAGGGTTTTAAGTGCTTATTTATGTTTTATTGCTTCATATAAATAAACTTAATTTGGCATTTAAATTTTTTTGTTAATTGTGAACTGTACCCAATTATGGCCACTAATTCTGAAGTTAATTCATTTGAAAAATGCTTATTGTGTTTGGAGACTAAGATAATTCCTCCTGTACAGTTTTGCTCTTAATGTTTAAATAAAACTTTAAAGTTTAGAGATAAGATTCTTCTCCCTGAGCCTCCTGTCTCTCATGATAGTGTTATCCTAGCTACGCCTCAGCTTTCCCCTCAAGCTTCCCAAGTTTCAGATGCAGTGCCCTGCGGTTCTTCTCAACCTCCGGGGGGGGGGGGGGGTTTACCTGGGGATTTTGCTGCGCAGATTACTTCTGCTGTTTCGGCAGCCTTAGCAGCTTTTCCAAAGGTTTCTGGTAAACGAAAGAGGAAATCTAAACATATTGATGCTAGTAAGGCTGACTCCGCTAAAGCTGCGATAGTCAGTTTGTCTCAATTATCTGATGAGGATGATTCTTAAGTGGCTTCTGAGGGGGAATTGTCAGATTCTGATACTGTAGTAACAAATTCTGCAGATTCAGAGGAGATTAATTTCAGATTTAAGTTAGAACAACTTTAGTTCTTTCGAAGGAGGTTCCTGTTACTTTGGAAGAATCTGAATCTGTTGTGGAGAATCCAAAGAGGTCTAGTAAGCTTAATAGGCTATATGATGTACCCTCATCTGTGGAAGTATTTCCAATTCCAGACCGTATGGCAGATATTATAACTCAGGAATGGGATAAACCAGGGATTCCTTTTTCACCGTCCCCTGTTTTTAAAAAATATGTTTCCTGTTGCTGACTCTATTCGTGACTCGTGGTGCATGGTGCCCAAGGTAGAGGGAGCTATCTCTACTCTGGCCAAGGGAAATACTATTCCTATTGAATATAGTTGTTCTTTCAAGGATCCCATGAATAAGAAGCTTGAGGCTTTTTTGAAGAAGATGTACATTCATCAGGGATTACAGTGGCAACCTGTTGCTAGTATTGCTACAGTTGCTGAGGCAGTATCTTATTCGTGCAATGATTTATCTAATCTTATCCTAAAATAGACTACTATAGAGGAGATCCAAGACAGGATCAAGCCTCTCAAGCTAGCCTATACCTTTATTAGTGATGCCAACATGCAAGTTCTTAGGTTGGGTGCTAAGATTTCTGGTTTTACTGTTTTAGTTTGCATAGCTCTCTGGTTAAAATCTTGGTCTGCAGATGTTACATCCAAGTCCAAGCTTTTATCTCTGCCTTATAATAGAATAGAAATTATTTCTGACATTACAGGTGGAAAGGGTTTTCCTACCACAGGATAAAAAGAATAAACCTAAGGGTCCCCAGAATTCAAATTTTCGTTCCTTTCTTAACTTTAAGGGACAGAAGTCTTCCTCTTCCAAGTCGGATCAATCCAAGTCTTCTTGGAGGTCCAGTCAGCCTTGGAATAGGGAGAAGCAAGCTAAGAAGCCTTCTGTTGATTCTAAATCAACATGAAGGCGCTGCCCGACCCTGTAGTGGATCAAGTGGGGGGCATGCTTTCTTTTTTTCATCTAGCAAGATCTCATACCGTGATCTTGTTGTCTATTCTACTTTCCCACGGGTGGAAAGTGAATCTGGGAAAGAGTTCCCTTGTTCCAGATACAAGAGTTTGTTTCTTGGGAGCAATGATAGATTTCCTGTCCATGAAGATCTTTCTGATGGACGTCAGAAAATCCAAGCTTCATGTTTTTTTTTGCCTGTCTCTCCAGTCTGCTATTCGTCCATCTGTGGCTCAATGCATGAAGGTGATTGGACTGATGGTTGCCTCCATGGACATCATTCCTTTTGCTCGGTTCCATCTGAGACATCTGCAGCTATGCATGCTCAATCAATGGAACAAGGACCACTCAGATCTCTTGCAGAAGATCAGTTTGGATTCCCCAACAAGAGTCTCACTCTCATGGTGGGTTTCACAGGACCATTTGTCTCAGGGCACATGCTTCCTGATGCCTTCCTGGGTGATTGTGACCACGAACCAGAGCAGTTTGGGGTTTCGTAAAGACACAGGGTCTGGGGACTCCAGAGGAGTAGTCTCTTCCAATAAACATCTTGGAGTTGAGAGCAATTTTCAATGCTTTAATAGCTTGGCCTCAACTAGCTTTTGTCCGATTTATCAGATTTCAGTCGGACAACATAACCTTGGTGGCCTACATCAATCACCAGGGAGGAACTCTGAGTTCCTTGGCAATGAAGGAGGTGACATTCTCCAGTGGGTGGAGTCTCACGATTGCCATCTTTCTGCCATCCACATACCAGGGGTGGACAACTGGGAGGCGGATTTTCTAAGCAGGCAGACTTTTCATCCCGGAGAGTGGGCTCTCCACCCAGAAGTTTTCACAATGATAATTCTCAGGTGGGGGGGGAGGTTCCGTAGTTGGATCTGATGGCGTCTCGTCAAAACACCAAGCTTCTAAAGTATGGTTCAAGGTCAAGAGATCCTCAAGATGTTCTGGTAGATGCTCTAACGGTTCCTTGGAGCTTCAATCTAGCATACCTGTTTCCTCTGTTTGCATTGCTTCCACAAGTAATTGCTCGCATCAAACAGGAGAGAGTTTCTGTTATTCTAATAGCTCCTGCATGGCCTCGCAGGATCTGGTTAACGGATCTGGTGATGATGTCATCTCTTCCGCCATGGAGGTTACCTTTCAGGAAGGACTTTCTACTTCAGGGTCCCTTTCTTCATCCAAATCTGGTTTCTCTGAAGCTGACTGCTTAGAGAATGAACGTCTAAGTTTGGCTATATGTGGCTTCTCTGAGAAAGTCATAGATACTATGCTTAAGGCTCGTAAACTGGTTACTCACAGAATTTACCATAAGGTATGGTGTAAATACCTTCATTGGTGTGATTCAAAAGATTTTTCTTGGAGCAAAGTAAGGGTTCCTCGAATTTTGGCTTTTCTTCAGGAGGGCCTGGAGATGGTCCCCAAGGCAGAACATGCTGTGATTTGAGATGTTATCGCAGAAAAAGCAGCATGTCTGCAGAAAGAACGGGACACATGCAAGGACTGTTGGCTCTTTCGCTTTTTCCTTTTTTCTTTAACAGTGCATCCAGAACAAAGTGCTGTTTGAAGAGAACAGTCAAATATGCAGCAGCAAAGCAGCAGTGCATTTATTGTTGACTGGCTCTCAGATTTTTTCACAAGACATTTAACAAACGTAACTAAATGTCGTCTTTTTCTTTGCAGCTAAATTATAAAACTTAAAAAATTGCTTTATTCTCCAATTAAACTACACATTACAATTTTGAAATGGTACTTTAGTGTAACTGCCTAGTTTAAAATTTTATTTCAAAATGCTCTGCAGAAATATTTTCACTAAAAAGATCTCATTGCAGAAAGTGGAGAAAAGTTCTGCCTCTGGGGAGATAGGTTTGTCAGTCAGTACTTTGAAGGGTCAGATTTCTGCTCTGTCTATTCTTCCGCATAAACAGCTGGCGGTTCTGCCAAATGTTCAATCTTTTGTTCAGGCCTTGGTCAGAATCTGTTGCTCCTCCATGGAGTCTTAACCTTGTTCTTAGAGTTTTGCAGCAGGCTCCGTTTGAGCCGATGCATTCTGTTAGTATTAAATTACTATCTTGGCAGGTTTTGTTTCTTCCTGGTATTTCTTCTGCTCACAGAGTTTCCGAACTTTCAGCTCTGAAGTGTGATTCCCCTTACCTTATTTTTCATGATGATAATGCGGTCCTTTGTACTAAGCTGAGGTTTCTCCCTAAGGTAGTGTCAGATCGCAATATTAATCAGGAAATTGTTGTTCCTTCTTTTGTCCTAACCCTTCTTCCCAGAAGGAGACGTCTTTTGCATAACTTGGATGTTGTGCATGCTCTTAAATTTTACTTTCAAGCAACTAAAGATTTTCGGTAGACTTCTGCCCTGTTTATTGTTTTCTCTGGTAAGCGTAGGGGTCAGAAGGCCACTTCTACCACTCTTTCTCTCTGGTTGAGAAATGTTATCTGTTTAGCTTATGAGACAGCTGGACAGCAGCCTCCTGAGAGAATTACGGCTCATTCCACTAGAGCTGTTTCATCTTTATGGGCTTACAAAAATGAAGCTTCTGTGGATCAAATCTGTAAGGTGGCAACTTGGTCCTCTCTGCATACTTTTTCCAAATTCTACAAATTTGATACTTTTGCTTCAGCTGAGGCTTCTTTTGGGAGAAAGGTTCTTCAAGCGGTGGTGCCTTCAGTTTAGGTCCGCCTGTCTTGTTCTCCCTCCCTATTCATTCTGTGTCCTCTAGCTTGGGTATTGATTCCCACTAGTATTTAGAATGTTTTGTGGACTCTCCATGCCATAGGAAAGAAAACAAAATGTATGCTTACCTGATAAATGTATTTATTTCCGGGCATGGAGAGTCCATGACCCACCCTTATTCAAATTAAGACGGCAGTTTTTTTTGTCTAGTCCTTAGGCACCTCTATACCCTTATGTTATCTTCTTTTTCCATTTCCCTTCAGCCGAATGACTGGGGGTTATGGGTAAGAGAAGTGATACTTAACAGCTCTGCTGGGGTGCTCTTTGCCTCTTCCTGCGAGCCAGGAGTGAATATCCCACTAGTAATTAGAATGTTTTGTGGACTCTCCATGCCCGGAAAGAAAGAAAATTATCAGGTAAGCATAAATTTTGTTTTCTTTCATGTAATTAGCAAGAGTCCATGAGCTAGTGACGTATGGGATATACATTCCTACCAGGAGGGGCAAAGTTTCCCAAACCTCAAAATGCCTATAAATACACCCCTCACCACACCCACAAATCAGTTTTACAAACTTTGCCTCCTATGGAGGTGGTGAAGTAAGTTTGTGCTAGATTCTACGTTGATATGCGCTCCGCAACAGGTTGGAGCCCGGTTTTCCTCTCAGCGTGCAGTGAATGTCAGAGGGATGTGAGGAGAGTATTGCCTATTTGAATGCAATGATCTCCTTCTACGGGGTCTATTTCATAGGTTCTCTGTTATCGGTCGTAGAGATTCATCTCTTACCTCCCTTTTCAGATCGACGATATACTCTTATATATATACCATTACCTCTGCTGATTTTCGTTTCAGTACTGGTTTGGCTTTCTACAACATGTAGACGAGTGTCCTGGGGTAAGTAAGTCTTATTTTCTGTGACACTCTAAGCTATGGTTGGGCGCTTTTTTTATAAAGTTCTAAATATATGTATTCAAACATTTATTTGCCTTGACTCAGGATGTTCAACATTCCTTATTTTCAGACAGTCAGTTTCATATTTGGGATAATGCATTTGAATCAATCATTTTTTCTTACCTTAAAAAATTTGACTTTTTCCCTGTGGGCTGTTAGGCTCGCGGGGGCTGAAAATGCTTCATTTTATTGCGTCATTCTTGGCGCAGACTTTTTTGGCGCAAAAAATCTTTTCTGTTTCCGGCGTCATACGTGTTGCCGGAAGTTGCGTCATTTTTTTGACGTTCTTTTGCGCCAAAAATGTTGGCGTTCCGGATGTGGCGTCATTTTTGGCGCCAAAAGCATTTAGACGCCAAATAATGTGGGCGTCTTATTTGGCGCTAAAAAAAATATGGGCGTCGCTTTTGTCTCCACATTATTTAAGTCTCATTTTTCATTGCTTCTGGTTGCTAGAAGCTTGTTCTTTGGCATTTTTTCCCATTCCTGAAACTGTCATTTAAGGAATTTGATCAATTTTGCTTTATATGTTGTTTTTTTCTCTTACATATTGCAAGATGTCTCATGTTGCATCTGAGTCAGAAGATACTTCAGGAAAATCGCTGCCTGGTGCTGGAACTACCAAAGCTAAGTGTATCTGCTGTAAACTTTTGGTAGCTGTTCCTCCAGCTGTTGTTTGTATTAAATGTCATGACAAACTTGTTAATGCAGAAAATATTTCCTTTAGTAAAATACCATTACCTGTTGCAGTTCCATCAACATCTAATGTTCAGAGTGTTCCTGATAACATAAGAGATTTTGTTTCTGAATCTATTAAGAAGGCTATGTCTGTTATTCCTCCTTCTAGTAAACATAAAAAGTCTTTTAAAACTTCTCTTTATCCAGATGAATTTTTAAATGAACATCATCATTCTGATTCTAATGATTCTTCCGGTTCAGAGGATTCTGTTTCAGAGGTTGATGCTGATAAATCTTCATATTTATTTAAAATGGAATTTATTCGTTCTTTACTTAAAGAAGTCCTAATTGCATTAGAAATTGAGGATTCTGGTCCTCTTGATACTAAATCTAAATGTTTAGACAAGGTCTTTAAATCTCCTGTAGTTATTCCAGAATTTTTTCCTGTTCCTGGTGCTATTTCTGAAGTAATTTCCAGGGAATGGAATAATTTGGGTAATTCATTTACTCCTAAACGTTTTAAGCAATTATATCCTGTGCCGTCTGACAGATTAGAGTTTTGGGACAAAATCCCTAAAGTTGATGGGGCTATCTCTACCCTTGCTAAACGTACTACTATTCCTACGGCAGATGGTACTTCCTTTAAGGATCCTTTAGATAGGAAAATTGAATCCTTTCTAAGAAAAACTTATTTGTGTTCAGGTAATCTTCTTAGACCTGCTATATCTTTGGCGGATGTTGCTGCAGCTTCAACTTTTTGGTTGGAAACTTTAGCGCAACAAGTAACAGATCATGATTCTCATAACATTATTATTCTTCTTCAACATGCTAATAATTTTATCTGTGATGCCATTTTTGATATTATCAGAGTTGATGTCAGGTTTATGTCTCTAGCTATTTTAGCTAGAAGAGCTTTATGGCTTAAAACTTGGAATGCTGATATGTCTTCTAAATCGACTCTACTTTCCCTTTCTTTCCAGGGTAATAAATTATTTGGTTCTCAGTTGGATTCTATTATCTCAACTGTTACAGGTGGGAAAGGAACTTTTTTACCACAGGATAAAAAAATCTAAGGGTAAAAACAGGGCTAATAATCGTTTTCGTTCCTTTCGTTTCAACAAAGAACAAAAGCCTGATCCTTCATCCTCAGGAGCAGTTTCAGTTTGGAAACCATCTCCAGTCTGGAATAAATCCAAGCCTTCTAGAAAAGCAAAGCCAGCTTCTAAGTCCACATGAAGGTGCGGCCCTCATTCCAGCTCAGCTGGTAGGGGGCAGATTACGTTTTTTCAAAGAAATTTGGATCAATTCTGTTCACAATCTTTGGATTCAGAACATTATTTCAGAAGGGTACAGAATTGGTTTCAAGATAAGACCTCCTGCAAAGAGATTCTTTCTTTCCCGTGTCCCAGTAAACCCAGCGAAAGCTCAAGCATTTCTGAAATGTGTTTCAGATCTAGAGTTGGCTGGAGTAATTATGTTAGTTCCAGTTCTGGAACAGGGGCTGGGGTTTTATTCGAATCTCTTCATTGTACCAAAGAAGGAGAATTCCTTCAGACCAGTTCTGGATCTAAAAATATTGAATCGTTATGTAAGGATACCAACATTCAAAATGGTAACTGTAAGGACTATCCTGCCTTTTGTTCAGCAAGGGCATTATATGTCTACAATAGATTTACAGGATGCATATCTGCATATTCCGATTCATCCAGCTCACTATCAGTTTCTGAGATTCTCTTTCCTAGACAAGCATTACCAGTTTGTGGCTCTGCCGTTTGGCCTAGCAACAGCTCCAAGAATTTTTACAAAGGTTCTCGGTGCCCTTCTATCTGTAATCAGAGAACAGGGTATTGTGGTATTTCCTTATTTGGATGATATCTTGGTACTTGCTCAGTCTTCACATTTAGCAGAATTTCATACGAATCGACTTTTGTTGTTTCTTCAAAATCATGGTTGGAGGATCAATTCACTAAAAAGTTCATTGATTCCTCAGACAAGGGTAACCTTTTTGGGTTTCCAGATAGATTCAGTGTCCATGACTCTGTCTTTGACAGACAAGAGACGTCTAAAATTGATTTGAGCTTGTCGAAACCTTCAGTCACAATCATTTCCTTCGGTAGCCTTATGCATGGAAATTCTAGGTCTTATGACTGCTGCATCGGACGGGATCCCCTTTGCTCGTTTTCACATGCGACCTCTTCAGCTCTGTATGCTGAACCAATGGTGCAGGGATTACACAAAGATATCTCAATTAATATCTTTAAAACCGATTGTACGACACTCTCTGACGTGGTGGACAGATCACCATCGTTTAGTTCAGGGGGCTTCTTTTGTTCTTCCGACCTGGACTGTAATTTCAACAGATGCAAGTCTTACAGGTTGGGGAGCTGTGTGGGGGTCTCTGACAGCACAAGGGGTTTGGGAATCTCAGGAGGTGAGATTACCGATCAATATTTTGGAACTCTGTGCAATTTTCAGAGCTCTTCAGTCTTGGCCTCTTCTGAAGAGAGAATCGTTCATTTGTTTTCAGACAGACAATGTCACAACTGTGGCATACATCAATCATCAAGGAGGGACTCACAGTCCTCTGGCTATGAAAGAAGTATCTCGAATTCTGGTTTGGGCGGAATCCAGCTCCTGTCTAATCTCTGCGGTTCATATCCCAGGTATAGACAATTGGGAAGTGGATTATCTCAGTCGCCAAACGTTGCATCCGGGCGAATGGTCTCTTCACCCAGAGGTATTTCTTCAGATTGTTCAAATGTGGGAATTCCCAGAAATAGATCTGATGGCTTCTCATCTAAACAAGAAACTTCCCAGGTATCTATCCAGATCCCGGGATCCTCAGGCGGAGGCAGTGGATGCATTATCACTTCCTTGGAAGTATCATCCTGCCTATATCTTTCCGCCTCTAGTTCTTCTTCCAAGAGTAATCTCCAAGATTCTGAAGGAATGCTCGTTTGTTCTGCTGGTAGCTCCAGCATGGCCTCACAGGTTTTGGTATGCGGATCTTGTCCGGATGGCCTCTTGCCAGCCGTGGACTCTTCCGTTAAGACCAGACCTTCTGTCGCAAGGTCCTTTTTTCCATCAGGATCTCAAATCCTTAAATTTAAAGGTATGGAGATTGAACGCTTGATTCTTGGTCAAAGAGGTTTCTCTGACTCTGTGATTAATACTATGTTACAGGCTCGTAAATCTGTATCTAGAGAGATATATTATAGAGTCTGGAAGACTTATATTTCTTGGTGTCTTTCTCATCATTTTTCTTGGCATTCTTTTAGAATTCCGAGAATTTTACAGTTTCTTCAGGATGGTTTAGATAAAGGTTTGTCCGCAAGTTCCTTGAAAGGTCAAATCTCTGCTCTTTCTGTTCTTTTTCACAGAAAGATTGCTAATCTTCCTGATATTCATTGTTTTGTACAAGCTTTGGTTCGTATAAAACCTGTCATTAAGTCAATTTCTCCTCCTTGGAGTTTGAATTTGGTTCTGGGGGCTCTTCAAGCTCCTCCGTTTGAACCTATGCATTCATTGGACATTAAATTACTTTCTTGGAAAGTTTTGTTCCTTTTGGCCATCTCTTCTGCCAGAAGAGTCTCTGAATTGTCTGCCCTTTCTTGTGAGTCTCCTTTTCTGATTTTTCATCAGGATAAGGCAGTGTTGCGAACTTCTTTTGAATTTTTACCTAAGGTTGTGAATTCCAACAACATTAGTAGAGAAATTGTAGTTCCTTCATTATGCCCTAATCCTAAGAATTCTAAGGAGAAATCATTGCATTCTTTGGATGTTGTTAGAGCTTTGAAATATTATGTTGAAGCTACTAAGACTTTCCGAAAGACTTCTAGTCTATTTGTCATCTTTTCCGGTTCTAGAAAAGGCCAGAAAGCTTCTGCCATTTCTTTGGCATCTTGGTTGAAATCTTTATTTCATCATGCCTATGTTGAGTCGGGTAAAACTCCGCCTCAGAGGATTACAGCTCATTCTACTAGGTCAGTTTCTACTTCCTGGGCGTTTAGGAATGAAGCTTCGGTTGATCAGATTTGCAAAGCAGCAACTTGGTCTTCTTTGCATACTTTTACTAAATTCTACCATTTTGATGTGTTTTCTTCTTCTGAAGCAGTTTTTGGTAGAAAAGTACTTCAGGCAGCTGTTTCAGTTTGAATCTTCTGCTTATGTTTTCATTTAAACTTTATTTTGGGTGTGGATTATTTTCAGCAGGAATTGGCTGTCTTTATTTTATCCCTCCCTCTCTAGTGACTCTTGCGTGGAAAGATCCACATCTTGGGTAGTCATTATCCCATACGTCACTAGCTCATGGACTCTAATGCTAATTACATGAAAGAAAACATAATTTATGTAAGAACTTACCTGATAAATTCATTTCTTTCATATTAGCAAGAGTCCATGAGGCCCACCCTTTTTTGTGGTGGTTATGATTTTTTTGTATAAAGCACAATTATTCCAATTCCTTATTTTTTATGCTTTCGCACTTTTTTCTTATCACCCCACTTCTTGGCTATTCGTTAAACTGATTTGTGGGTGTGGTGAGGGGTGTATTTATAGGCATTTTGAGGTTTGGGAAACTTTGCCCCTCCTGGTAGGAATGTATATCCCATACGTCACTAGCTCATGGACTCTTGCTAATATGAAAGAAATGAATTTATCAGGTAAGTTCTTACATAAATTATGTTTTTTTTCTTTCCTCTGGTAACCGGACCTCTGGCCTATTGGCTGGAACTGACTATAACTGAATAGTAAGATTACCTGTCTTTCCGCCTGGAACCAGAGATACTGAGAAGGGGTTGCAGGTTTCAGTCAGTGCAGCAAAGGAGTGAACCGTTAACAAACCAGAGGTCAAAACCAAAAGAGCAGTCCAGAACCAAGTGTCAGAGCACAGGGACAAGGCTGGTACAGAGATCAGGGCACAGTTCCAAAGGTCATAAACCAGTAAATCAGTGCTCAAGTATGAAATCTTAGCAGACGGGTCGGAAAGGTACTGTAATCCAGAAATGTCAAAATCAGGGTAATCAGCTGGAAACAAGAACTTTTTAGTCTCCATATGAATAACCAAGCACCTTATTTTGCGCAAGCAGTAACCCGAAAAGCGCAAAAATCCTAACATGAGTTTTTGCATGCGTGTGCATGTATCCCCCCCATAGAAATCAATGTAGACAAAAAAGTAGAAAAAAAAAACTAACTCCCTAGATCGCGCAAACTACATAGTATTTTCACATTCCCCATAGAAGTCAATAGAGAAAAGAAAAATGTTGGGGAAAAAAACACCCATCGCAAAAACATCATAGCATATTCGCATTAGCAAATATGAAACATTTACAGTTAATACATAGTTAAAATCTTTATTAAATATGAATATTGCATAAATATGTTTTATTATGTTTTGATCTACTTAATGTCAAAGGGCTATAATGCACTTATATATATGTTTATATATGTGTACGTATATATATTAATGTTGTTATATGTGTATATATGACTGTAAATACAAATATACACATATAAATACATTAATATATATGGACATAAATATATATATATATACATACAAATACATGTTTAGCAATGTATATGTATGTGTCTCAATGTTAAAGCCATTTGAGCCCTTATAATTATTTTTGTGTGCAATATTTTTTTGAATAATTTTTATTAGATGGTGTTAATGAGTGTAATTATACTTTGTAATTTTTGTATTTTTAAAGTGTTTTGTGCAACTTTTTAGTTTCGTAAAACAGGTAACCACAGCTCTGAGATTGCGGTAAGGATCGAAGTGTAAAGGGTGATTGCGCTAGCACAATCAAGATTTTGCTCTACTTGTAATATCAGCAAAATGAAAATGTCACGCAAAAACACAATTAAGCTAGCGCAAAACCGTTTGCGCCTCACTTGTAATGTAGCCCGGAATTACATTAAAGTTGCCTTATACAAAATTGAATGGTAAAAGGAAAAGAGAAAATATTCTGATTAAAGTTATTAATTTTTAAATGTGTTTGCACAAGGAATCAGGATCTAATATTAATATTTGTTATGTAAATATACACAGTTCACCAGGCAATTTATCATGTGTCATAAATACAAAAACTGATTATATTGGCCGGAACGAACACAAAGAACATAGAGGTTTGTACAAATTATTCCCCTGTTATTTGCTTTGAGTAAATTGAGGATCTGAAAACAGTATTTTCCTTTTATTTATTTATATTTTATTTCTTTTATTGAGGTTTTTAGGAAGGTATTAGATATATCATTTGCCATCTCACATAAAAAAAAAACCGCAAAACCAATTCACAAGATAATAATATTTTCAGAGTAAAACTAATGAACTTTTGGCAATTGTAAATGAAACCTCTTTTTCAAATTAGTAAATACTCCTATTATTCTAGTAGAAGGTCACTTTTGGACCTATTTATAAAAAACAAACGCCTAGATTACGAGTTTTGCGTTAGAGGCTGTGCGGTGCTAATGAGCAGTTTATGCTCACCGCTCACTTACAGACAGCGCCGGTATTACAGGTTTTTACAAACCCGCGTTAGCCGCAAAAAAGTGAGCGAAGAGCAAAATTTTGTTCCACATTTCACCTCAATACCAGCGCTGTTTACGTTAGCGGTGAGCAGGTAAAACATGCTCGTGCACGATTTCCCCATAGGAATCAATGTGGGAGAGCCGGCTGAAAAAAACACCTGCAAAAAAGCAGCATAAAGCTCCTAACACAGCCCCATTGATTCCTATGGGGAAATAAGTTATGTCTACACCTAACACCCTAATATGAACCCCGAGTCTAAACACCCCAAATCTTACACTTATTAACCCCTAATCTGCCGCCCCGACATCGCTGACACCTGCATTATATTATTAACCCCTAATCTGCCGCTCCGGACACTGCCACCACCTACATTATACTTATGAACCCCTAATCTGCCGCCCCCAACATTGCCGACACCTACATTTTATTTATTAACCCCTAATCTGCCGCCCCTATGTCGCCGCAACCTACCTACATTTATTAACCCCTAATCTGCCGCCCCCAACATCACTGCCACTATATTAAAGTTATTAACCCCTAAACCTAAGTCTAACCCTAACACCCCCTAACGTAAATATAATTAAAATTAATCTAAATAAAATTACTACAATTAACTAAATAATTCCTATTTCGGAATTGAAAGGACACCATCTTGGATGACATCATTTAAAGGAACCTTCATTCAGTCGTCGGCCGTCGGATGAAGAGGATGCTCCGTGTCGGATGTCTTGAAGATGGACCCGCTCCGTGCCGGATGGATGAAGATAGAAGATGCCGTCTGGATGAAGACTTCTGCCCGTCTGAAGGACCACTTCTGCCCGGTTGGATGAAGACTTCTGCCCGTCTGGAGAACCACTTCTGCCGGATTCGTTGAGAACTTCTGCCCGGTTGGGTGAAGACTTCTCAAGGTAGGGTGATCTTCAAGGGGTTAGTTTTAGGTTTTTTAAGGGGGGATTGGGTGGGTTTTAGAGTAGGGTTGGTTGTGTGGGTGGTGGGTTTTAATGTTGGGGGGGTATTTGTACTTTTGTTTTACAGGTAAAAGAGCTGATTACTTTGGGGCAATGCCCCGCAAAAGCCCTTTTAAGGGCTATTTCTAATTTAGTGTAGGGTAGGGCTTTTTTATTTTGGGGGGCTTTTTTATTTTGTTAGGGGGATTAGAGTAGGTGTAATTAGTTTAAAAATCTTGTAATTTCTTTATTATTTTCTGTAATTTAGTGTCTGCTTGTTCACTTGGGATATAATTGTTAGAAAATCTATATGGGTAATCTTAGGTTATAGAGGAGTTATATATTGTAGACATATGAAGGTGTCAAACTCAAAACCAATCTCTACTCAGACCTCTCTCTCCCCTGTCAGCTTGGGGAGTAGGATCTAATAAATCCTCCACATGTCAAGGCAAAAAGTGATAAGATTTCAGAATAGATCACCTGATAGAGTCATCCTCTTAAATTCTAATGAAACTTTGTTCTGAAAAAAGAAACTAGCGCAACCGGACTCAATCGTAATATTAAAATAACGTGACAAGGACTTCCGATGGGCGGGCTGAGGAGAGAGCAGCTTGGAGTGTGAGCTCCGGAGCTGAAGGTCTAAAATAAGTGTTTTATCTATCGCTACTAAAACGGCTGTAGTGCTACAATACCCTCCTTGCAGCCCAGATGCACCCTAGCCTTGGTACAATCGGTGCCCGGCAGCTTTTGCATCGGCTAACACCATTTGCCCTCACCGCAAGTCCGCTAGCACATAAAGTGCACTTGTAAATAGCGGCATCACAGACTCAAGAACTGACCTGCTGATTGTGCCTGGGCAGGACTCCGGACTGAGGCAAAAGAATAAAGGCACATTATGGAGCTTCATACCCAGGACAGGGGCCCAGTCCGATGATCCGACAGCGTAAAGGCAAACAGCTAATCACTGTGTCTGTATGTCAGCTTTGTTGGTTTATCAGACTTGCCAGCTGAAGGTGTACTCTTTATTCCAATGGAGAGGTGGGGTACAGGTTCTTCCTCACCCTTGAGTATGTAGAAATAAAATTAACCCGGGTTAAAATTACAGATAAAACTGCAATAAATTGTCCTTCTTTCAAAGTCACAGTGTCACAGGTGCAAGCGACGCGTTTCGCCCTCCCATGGGCTTTATCAAGATGCATGTGACAGGTAACTTAGAGTCTTTTAAATGATCCATTCTCATATAATTGGTTAGTAAGTTTAATTGATTAGGTAACACCCTCCAAGTGGTTAAGGTGGTATATACTCTTTCTTATCCTTGTAATCTTCCTTCTTGGTGTCTTTCTTCACACCAATATATAAAAAGTAAATAGAATATATATATACACAAATATACCCTGGAGCATATGTCACATACGGTTGTTATGTCATATATAAAAAGCCATACTATACATATTATAGGTCACTATTGCTACCTTCAGCTGGCAAGTCTGATAAACCAACAAAGCTGACATACAGACACAGCGATTAGCTGTTTGCCTTTACGCTGTCGGATCATCGGACTGAGAAGAACATACGGGGAATCTGTGACATCAGACGCCGACTCACACGTGCAGAGGTCTGTACAATTTTATCCCCAGGAACGGCGGTGGCTACTTTGCGGTCCAAGTCTTGACCGAAGGAACAAACTTTCCGGTAACACCCTCTGGACTCACGGTATAGTAATCTTACACATTTAATGTGGAGCATGTTTACAGCAAGCTGACCTGAGCTGTCATTTCATACATGTGATTAAACTCCTACGGCTATCTGCACTGCAGTTTAACATTTGAACTTTTACAAATATGACACTTTATTTCCAAAAGGTCTCAACTCAGAGCTGGACCTTTCCCCATTTTTATTTGAATAGAATCATTCACGTAGCACTTTATATTCATATGCACCCCTATAGATTTTAGAATTCTGATAGTGATATTTCACCCATTTGATTAAATCATCATCTTAGCAGTTTGGTATGAAAGGATCACTGCTAAACTCATATTAATTGCTGATTGTAGACTGCACTACCATTTAATAATCCACCTGCTTTTTATAGTTGGACTTAATTTTAATGTTTATATATTCCTTAAAGAATTTTTTAATGTTCTAATGAATATGTGTAATATGACTTTAAATATTTTTATTTGGGTAGTTATGTAATAAGTTTTAATTGACTTTAACGGCACAAATATTAAGTAATCTGTGTATTTACAGTTATATTTATAGGTAGCAATAGTGACCTATAATATGTATAGTATGGCTTTTTATATATGACATAACAACCGTATGTGACATATGCTCCAGGGTATATTTGTGTATATATATTCTATTTACTTTTTATATATTGGTGTGAAGAAATACACCAAGAAGGAAGATTACAAGGATAAGAAAGAGTATATACCACCTTAACCACTTGGAGGGTGTTACCTAATCAATTAAACTTACTAACCAATTATATGAGAATGGATCATTTAAAAGACTCTAAGTTACCTGTCACATGCATCTTGATAAAGCCCAGGGGAGGGCGAAACGCGTCGCTTTCACCTGTGACACTGTGACTTTGAAAGAAGGACAATTTATTGCAGTTTTATCTGTAATTTTAACCCAGGTTAATTTTATTTCTACATACTCAAGGGTGAGGAAGAACCTGTACCCCACCTCTCCGTTGGAATAAAGAGTACACTTTCAGCTGGCAAGTCTGATAAACCAACAAAGCTGACATACAGACACAGCGATTAGCTGTTTGCCTTTACGCTGTCGGATCATCGGACTGAAAAGAACATACGGGAATCTGTGACGTCAGACGTCAGACGCCGACTCACACGTGCAGAGGTCTGTACAATTTTATCCCCAGGAACGGCGGTGGCTACATTTGCGGTCCAAGTCTTGACCGAAGGAACAAACTTTCCGGTAACACCCTCTGGACTCACGGTATAGTAATCTTACACATTTAATGTGGAGCATGTTTACAGCAAGCTGACCTGAGCGGTCATTTCATACATGTGTTTAAACTCCTACGGCTATCTGCACTGCAGTTTAACATTTGAACTTTCCGCTATCGAGTTTGAACCATTTTATCTGTTTTATTATCTGTCGCATACGGTTACATTATCTTTTTGTGCCATACAGTTTTATTTGTTATCTAACTTAGAGGGTTAGTACTCTACTTGCACAATAATTTGAGGATCCAGCCCATATTGTACCTAGCGAGTGTATTATATTTTTATTTAAAATGTATTTGTATTTACAGGGAGACGTCCCTTTAAAAGTTTTTTATATTGTACTTATCTATGCTTATTAAATTTGTCTACAATTTTTATCTGGTGTGTATACTTTTAGCCTAAGGGTGCACTTACTCTATCTTGAAGCCTAGCGCTTTGCTTGTGTTTATAACTTGTATTTGATACACCACAAGGATTGTATCTTTAGAGCAGTGTTTAGTATTACAATCCTGTAGCGCACATTTATCCCTTTTTTATTACACATTTTCACTTATCCCTGATTTTTAGTGTGCTGCTTTGGACACCTTTCTCCTTCCTGTTATATTACATAGTTATTGTGCCCCCTTTTTTTGAACATAATCATGGAGGACTTATTTGATTTTAGAGAGAAAATGTATTTAGAATTAAATAGTGACAGTAAGTTTACTGCACGCACTAACAATTCTATCTCTAATTTATCAGATCTTATGAATGAGCTAGAATCAGCTATGATTAAGGAATTAAAACAAAAAATGGAGCTAGTATTTCTAAATAGGTACACTAGTAAGGGAATTATCCCTAGAGGTTTACAGTTCAGTAAGAACTGTACTTTTACCCTAAGTGAAGAATTACAAGCTGAATGGACAAATACACTTAACACAGGTTCTAATGGGCTTATAGAAATTTTAAAAAAATCCCGTAAAGAAACACTATTAACTATAGAGACAAATATTTCTGAATTGAAAGAAAAATTAAAGGGCCTGAGGGAAGAAACAGAATTTAAAGAAAAACAAAAAGTGATAATTAACAAACTAGATAATCTGAATAAAGACTTATTGAGATCCAAGTGGGGTAAAATGGAAAGGGACATTAAGGATAATACTGAAAAGACTACAGAGACATACAAAGAGTCAGACCAGAAAGAATTTATCAAACCCCATAATAAAAACAAAAGTGAAAATCCTTCAAGGAATCAGAATCAACAGAATCATTCCCAACATACCAATTATAGTAAGAACAACTATAACTACAATTATAATCAGGAGAACCCCAATAACTATTATAGACGTAACTATAACAGTAATTACAGAAATCCTAATGATCGGAATTCTAACTATTACCACATCAAAGTCAAGGGTATCATAATCATTCGGAATATCAATATCAGAATTATAATTATAAACATTCAGGTAATAATAATCAGGGACATTATAATAACAATTTTGATCGCAATTATCATTACCAAAGGAGTAATCATAACCATGATCAGAGTAATTGGGAGTATCCCAGATATAGAGGTAATAACAAGTCAAGAGATATGAGACAAGAGAATAGGGAACTTATAACACCTACACAAAACAGGTTTCTCCCCCTGAGAGATGATCCAACAAATACAGACAAAATAAGCTCTGATGTAAAGTCGCCTTTTTTAGGTCACAGCCCTCTAAGAGAGGGCTTCTCAAAAAATTTACAAAAAATAGAAGCAGAACAGATACAAAGAAGAAAAAGAAATTTAGAGGAAGAAGAGGGGAAGAAGGTCTAAACGACCCAAAAAGATGGAGATAGATAACAGTAAGAAGAAGAGTGGGATTTTCAATTTGAGTAAAATTGATTTGACAAAAGAACAGGAGAAATTAATCTAGGTCTTTCCTATGCCCCTACCGCTAGAATGAGTAAGTTCAACACTCATATACATATTAAGAAGTTTGTTAGAAATCTAACTCTGAAACGGTTCTTTATGAAAAGTCCACTAGAGAAGCTAAGTACTACTCCTAACAAGGAGTCAGATCAATTTCAACACACAAATTTAAAGCCAAAATCTCGATTTTATCCAATTTCTTCTAAGGGCAACTATCTTGAGACCTTTGAAAAAATAGTATTAAGTGATATAAAGAAATGTAAGTTACCCCATATTAGGAAACAGAATATCAATAAGAAAGAGAGAGAAATACTGAGTAAATTGCAGAAAGACTTACAAGTGACCATTAAGCCGGCAGACAAGGGCGGGGGTTGTAATAATGGATACAGACAAGTATATGGTTGAGGCATACAGGCTTTTAGAAGACAGGAAGACATATGAAGTATTATCAATGAACCCTACAGATAAATATATCAAAATATTGAATAAAATTCTCAGTGAAGGAAAATCTGAAGGACTTCTTAATGAAAGTGAATTTAACTATTTAACACCCAAATATTCCAAAATTCCTATCTTTTATTTTTTGCCAAAAGTGCACAAATGTCTCATAAATCCACCAGGGAGGCCCATTATATCAGGGATTAATTCGATCTCTGCCAATCTATCCCAATATATAGACCGGTTTCTACAACCTTATGTAGTTAGACTGAATTCACATTTGAAAAACTCAACTCAATTACTGAATATTTTAAATTCTATCAAATGGGAGGAAGGAATGATAATCGCCACGTGTGATGTATCATCATTATACACTGTAATCAATCATCAACAGGGAATAGCAGCAGTCAAAACATATTTAGACAAAGACACCAATATGGAAGCTAAACAAAGTGAATTCATAATAAAAAGTATCCAATACATATTAGAACACAATTATTTCTCCTTCGATAATAAATTTTATAGACAGGTAGAAGGTACAGCCATGGGCACGAGGTTCGCACCGAGCTATGCAAATCTTTTTATGGGGTCCTGGGAAGAAGATTTCTATAATAATGACCCTCTCGGTGCGAACCTCGTGCTATATAAGCGCTATGTAGATGATCTGTTGCTCATATGGAAGGGCTCTGAGAATGAACTGAATAAACTCTTTGACAGAATGAACTCTAATAATTATGGTCTTAAATTTGTATGTAATCATAGTCAAACTAAAGTTAACTTCCTAGATTTGGAAATTATGGCTATTGAAGACAAATTAGAAACTAACGGCTAGATTTAGAGTTTGGCGGCCAAAGGGGTCTTTTTTCTCCCGCACCTTTTAAATACCGCTGGTATTTAGAGTTCACAGAATGGCTGGGTTTTCATTGCGTTAGGCTCCAAAAAGGGAGCGTAGAGCATAATTTAACGCCACTGCAACTCTAGATACCAGCGGTGCTTACGGACGCGGCCAGCTTAAAAAACGTGCTCGTGCACGATATCCCCATAGAAAACAATGGGGCAGTTTGAGCTGAAAAAAAACCCAACACCTGCAAAAAAGCAGCGTTCAGCTCTTAACGCAGCCCCATTGTTTTCTATGGGGAAACACTTCCTACGTCTGCACCTAACACTTTAACATGTACCCCGAGTCTAAACACCCCTAACCTTACACTTATTAACCCCTAATCTGCCGCCCCCGCTATCTCTGACACCTGCATATTATTATTAACCCCTAATCTGCTGCTCCCTACACCGCCGCAACATACATTATAGTTATGTACCCCTAATCTGCTGCCCCTAACACCGCTGACCCCTATATTATATTTATTAACCCCTAATCTGCCCCCCACAACGTCGCCGCCAGCTACCTACAATAATTAACCCCTAATCTGCCGATCGGAGCTCACCGCTACTATAATAAATGTATTAACCCCTAAAGCTAAGTCTAACCCTAACACTAACACCCCCCTAAGTTAAATATAATTTTTATCTAACGAAATAAATTAACTCTTATTAAATAAATTATTCCTATTTAAATCTAAATACTTACATGTAAAATAAACCCTAATATAGCTACAATATAAATTATAATTATATTGTAGCTATTTTAGGATTAATATTTATTTTACAGGCAACTTTGTATTTATTTTAACCAGGTACAATAGCTATTAAATAGTTAAGAACTATTTAATAGCTACCTAGTTAAAATAATTACAAAATTACCTGTAAAATAAATCCTAACCTAAGTTACAATTAAACCTAACACTACACTATCAATAAATAAATTAAATAAACTACCTACAAGTATCTACAATTAAACCTAACACTACACTATCAATAAATAAATTAAATACAATTCCTACAAATAAATACAATTAAATAAACTAACTAAAGTACAAAAAATAAAAAAGAACTGTTACAAAAAATAAAAAAATATTTACAAACATTAGAAAAAAATTTAAACTAATTACACCTACTCTAAGCCCCCTAATAAAATAACAAAGACCCCCAAAATAAAAAAAATGCCCTACCCTGATCGGAACAGCCAATAGAATGCGAGCTCAATATGATTGGCTGATTGAATCAGCCAATCGGATTGAACTTGATTCTGATTGGCTGATTCCATCAGCCAATCAGAATTTTCCTACCTTAATTCCGATTGGCTGATAGAATCCTATCAGCCAATCGGAATTCGAGGGACGCCATCTTGGATGACGTCCCTTAAAGGAACCGTCATTCGTCGGGAAGTCGTCGGAAGAAGAAGATGGGTCCGCAGTGGAGGTCTTCAAGATGGAGCCGGTCGTCATCGAATGAAGATAGAAGATGCCGCTTGGAAGAAGATGGTTGCTGGTCCGGATCTACTCTTCTTCCCGGATAGGATGAAGACTTTGGAGCCTCTTCTGGACTTCTTCAGCCGTCGCTTGATAGAAGAATTCAGCCGGATGATGGATGTCTAGCCCCCGCTTGGGCTTGGATGAAGATTTCGGAGCCTGGAACGATCGGTGATACCTGGCATGGTGAAGACAAGGTAGGAAGATCTTCAGGGGCTTAGTGTTAGGTTTATTTAAGGGGGGTTTGGGTTAGATTAGGGGTATGTGGGTGGTGGGTTGTAATGTTGGGGGGGTATTGTATGTTTTTTTTTACAGGCAAAAGAGCTGAATTCTTTGGGGCATGCCCCGCAAAGGGCCCTTTTAAGGGCTGGTAAGGTAAAAGAGCTTTGAACTTTTGTAATTTAGAATAGGGTAGGGCATTTTTTTATTTTGGGGGTCTTTGTTATTTTATTAGGGGGCTTAGAGTAGGTGTAATTAGTTTAAAATTGTTGTAATTTTTTTCTAATGTTTGTAAATATTTTTTTATTTTTTGTAACTTAGTTCTTTTTTATTTTTTGTACTTTAGTTAGTTTATTTAATTGTATTTATTTGTAGGAATTGTATTTAATTTATATATTGATAGTGTAGTGTTAGGTTTAATTGTAGATAATTGTAGGTAGTTTATTTAATTTATTTATTGATAGTGTAGTGTTAGGTTTAATTGTAACTTAGGTTAGGATTTATTTTACAGGTAATTTTGTAATTATTTTAACTTGGTAGCTATTAAATAGTTATTAACTATTTAATAGCTATTGTACCTGGTTAAAATAATTACAAAGTTGCCTGTAAAATAAATATTAATCCTAAAATAGCTAAGATATAATTATAATTTATATTGTAGCTATATTAGGATTTATTTTACAGATAAGTATTTAGATTTAAATAGGAATAATTTATTTAATAAGACTTAATTTATTTCGTTAGATAAAAATTATATTTAACTTAGGGGGGTGTTAGTGTTAGGGTTAGACTTAGCTTTAGGGGTTAATACATTTATTAGAGTAGCGGTGAGCTCCGGTCAGCAGATTAGGGGTTAATACTTGAAGTTAGCTGTCGGCGATGTTAGGGAGGGCAGATTAGGGGTTAATACTATTTATTATAGGGTTATTGAGGCGGGAGTCAGGCGGATTAGGGGTTAATACATTTATTATACTAGCGGTGAGCTCCGGTCGGCAGATTAGGGGTTAATTATTGTAGGTAGCTGGCAGCGACGTTGTGGGGGGCAGATTAGGGGTTAATAAATATAATATAGGGGTCGGCGGTGTTAGGGGCAGCAGATTAGGGGTACATAGGGATAACGTAGTTGGCGGCGGTGTACGGAGCGGAAGATTAGGGGTTAAAAAATTTAAATATAGTGGCGGCGATGTGGGGGGACCTCGGTTTAGGGGTACATAGGTAGTTTATGGGTGTTAGTGTACTTTAGAGCACAGTAGTTAAGAGCTTTATAAACCGGCGTTAGCCCAGAAAGCTCTTAACTACTGACTTTTTTCTGCAGCTGGAGTTTTGTCGTTAGATTTCTAACGCTCACTTCAGCCACGACTCTAAATACCAGCGTTAGAAAGATCCCATTGAAAAGATAGGATACGCAATTGACGTAAGGGGATCTGCGGTATGGAAAAGTCGCGGCTGGAAAGTGAGCGTTAGACCCTTTAATGACTGGCTCCAAATACCAGAGGGCGGTAAAAACCAGCGTTAGGAGCCTCTAACGCTGGTTTTGACGGCTACCGCCCAACTCTAAATCTAGGCCTAAGACTTACTTTAAGCCAGTCGACTGCAACAATCTAATCCATGCAGAGAGCTGCCACTTAAAAACGTGGAAAGATAACATCCCATATGGACAGACCTTACGCATAAAAAGAAATTGTTCAAGGATAGAAGACGATGAGAATCAAGTTATTATATTAGCAGAAAAATTTGAGGATAGGGGATATGAGAAATCAAAAATTGATAATGCAATTATTAAAGCACGTTTAACTAATAGAAATGATCTTCTTGAATACAAGACCAAGAAAAGAGAGGATAGTGATTTAATTAATGTTCCCTTTATTACGGATTATAATGCAGATCACAATCTAATCAAAAAAATAATAAGGAAACACTGGCCCCTTCTAAAGGAAGATAATATAATTGGGAATAAATTGGCAGATAAACCAACCTTCATTTTTAGAAGAGCAAATAATTTTAAAATGATGCTAGCTCCCAGTGAACTTAAAAGGACGAATAAGAATCCAACACAAAAAGATTTGGAGGGTAAAATACCAGTAGGCTTCTTTCCTTGCTACACATGTAAGGCTTGCAAACACAGTTCTAAACTGAAGGCCCTGAAAATAAATAGTTTAGAAATTAAATTTCAAATTAAGGAGTTAATTAGGTGCACCCACAAAAATATTATTTATGCACTAAAATGTTCGTGTAATCTTTTTTACTTTGGTGAAACAACCAGATCCCTCAAAGATAGGATTAGGGAACACCTACTATGTATAGAAAAGGGTAGGGATGACACTTCACTGTATAAGCACTTTAAAGAAAAACACTATGGTGACACTAAAGCACTTAATTATTAGGGATCAAAAGAGTTAAGGGACATTAAAGAGTAGAAAACAACGAAAAAGCACTTTTAATACAAGAAGCTGAATTAATTTACAAATATGACACTTTATTTCCAAAAGGTCTCAACTCAGAGCTGGACCTTTCCCCATTTTTATTTGAATAGAATCATTCACGTAGCACTTTATATTCATATGCACCCCTATAGATTTTAGAATTCTGATAGTGATATTTCACCCATTTGATTAAATCATCATCTTAGCAGTTTGGTATGAAAGGATCACTGCTAAACTCATATTAATTGCTGATTGTAGACTGCACTACCATTTAATAATCCACCTGCTTTTTATAGTTGGACTTAATTTTAATGTTTATATATTCCTTAAGGAATTTTTTAATGTTCTAATGAATATGTGTAATATGACTTTAAATATTTTTATTTGGGTAGTTATGTAATAAGTTTTAATTGACTTTAACGGCACAAATATTAAGTGATCTGTGTATTTACAGTTATATTTATAGGTAGCAATAGTGACCTATAATATGTATAGTATGGCTTTTCTCTTGTTAAGTGTATCCAGTCCACGGATCATCCATTACTTGTGGGATATTCTCCTTCCCAACAGGAAGTTGCAAGAGGATCACCCACAGCAGAGCTGCTATATAGCTCCTCCCCTAACTGTCATATCCAGTCATTCTCTTGCAAGCCTCAACCAAGATGGAGGTCGTAAGAGGAGTGTGGTGTTTTATACTTAGTTTATTCTTCAATCAAAAGTTTGTTATTTTTAAATGGTACCAGAGTGTACTGTTTATCTCAGGCAGTATTTAGAAGAAGAATCTGCCTGCGTTTTCTATGATCTTAGCAGAAGTAACTAAGATCCATGGCTGTTCTCACATATTCTGAGGAGTGAGGTAACTTCAGAGAGGGAATGGCATGCAGGGTATCCTGCAATAAGGTATGTGCAGTTAATATATTTCTAGGGATGGAATTTGCTAGAAAATGCTGCTGATACTGAACTAATGTAAGTAAAGCCTTAAATGCAGTGAGAGCTACTGGTATCAGACTTATTAATAGAGATACATACTCTTATAAAAATGTAATATAAAATGTTTGCTGGCATGTTTAATCGTTTTTATATATGTTTGGTGATAAAACTTATTGGGGCCTAGTTTTTTTCCACATGGCTGCTTGAATTCTGCCTAGTAACAGTTTCCTGACTTTCCACTGTTGTAATATGAGTGGGAGGGGTTTTTTGGTGCAGCAAAAATTACAGACACAGACATCCAGCTTCTTCCTGCATGATCCAGGATATCTCTGGAGGGCTCAAAAGGCTTCAAAGTCGTTTTTGAGGGAGGTAACAAGCCACAGTAGAGCTGTGGCAGTTGTTGTGACTATTTTAAAAAAAAAAAAAAAAACGTTTTTGTCAGTTATTATTCTGTGTTTGGTATTAAGGGGTTAATCATCCATTTGCAAGTGGGTGCAATGCTCTGCTAACTTATTACATACACTGTAAAAATTTTGTTAGTGTAACTGCCTTTTTTCACTGTTATTTCAAATTTTGGCAAAAATTTGTGTTTCTTAAAGGTGCAGTAACGTTTTTTATATTGCTTGTAAACTTGTTTAAAGTGTTTTCCAAGCTTGCTAGTCTCATTGCTAGTCTGTTTAAACATGTCTGACACAGAGGAAACAACTTGTTCATTATGTTTGAAAGCCATGGTGGAGCCCCATAGGAGAATGTGTACTAAATGTATTGATTTCACCTTAAACAGTAAAGATCAGTCTTTAACTATAAAAGAAATATCACCAGAAGATTCTGACGAGGGGGAAGTTATGCCGACTAACTCTCCCCACGTGTCAGACCCTTCGCCTCCCGCTCAGGGGATGCACGCTAATATGGCGCCAATTGCATCAGGGACACCTATAGCGATTACCTTGCAGGACATGGCTGCAATCATGAATAATACCCTGTCAGAGGTATTATCCAGGTTGCCTGAATTAAGAGGCAAGCGCGATTGCTCTGGGGTTAGGAGAAATACAGAGCGTGCAGATGCTGTAAGGGCCATGCCTGATACTGCGTCACAATATGCAGATCATGAGGACGGAGAGCTTCAGTCTGTGGGTGACGTCTCTGATTCGGGGAAACCTGATTCAGAGATTTCTAATTTTAAATTTAAGCTTGAGAACCTCCGTGTATTGCTTGGGGAGGTATTAGCTGCTCTGAATGACTGTAACACAGTTGCAGTACCAGAGAAATTGTGTAGGTTGGATAAATACTATGCGGTGCCGGTGTGTACTGATGTTTTTCCTATACCTAAAAGGCTTACAGAAATTATTAGCAAGGAGTGGGATAGACCGGGTGTGCCTTTTTCCCCACCTCCTATATTTAGAAAAATGTTTCCAATAGACGCCACTACACGGGACTTATGGCAGACGGTCCCTAAGGTGGAGGGAGCAGTCTCTACTTTAGCAAAGCGTACCACTATCCCGGTTGAGGACAGTTGTGCTTTTTCAGATCCAATGGATAAAAAATTGGAGGGTTACCTTAAGAAAATGTTTATTCAACAAGGTTTTATTTTACAGCCCCTTGCATGCATAGCGCCTGTCACGGCCGCGGCGGCATTCTGGTTTGAGGCCCTGGAAGAGGCCATCCATACAGCTCCATTGACTGAAATTATTGACAAGCTTAGAACACTTAAGCTAGCTAACTCATTTGTTTCTGATGCCATTGTTCATTTGACTAAACTAACGGCTAAGAATTCCGGATTTGCCATCCAGGCGCGCAGGGCGCTGTGGCTTAAATCCTGGTCAGCTGACGTGACTTTGAAGTCTAAATTACTCAACATTCCTTTCAAGGGGCAGACCTTATTCGGGCCTGGTTTGAAGGAAATTATTGCTGACATTACTGGAGGTAAGGGTCATACCCTTCCTCAGGACAGGGCCAAAGCAAAGGCCAAACAGTCTAATTTTCGTGCCTTTCGAAATTTCAAGGCAGGTGCAGCATCAACTTACTCCGCTTCAAAGCAAGAGGGAACTTTTGCTCAATCTAAGCAGGCCTGGATACCTAACCAGTCCTGGAACAAAGGCAAGCAGGCCAGAAAGCCTGCTGCTGCCTCTAAGACAGCATGAAGGAACGGCCCCCTATCCGGCGACGGATCTAGTAGGGGGCAGACTTTCTCTCTTCGCCCAGGCATGGGCAAGAGATGTTCAAGATCATATCTCAGGGATATCTTCTGGACTTCAAAACTTCCCCTCCACAAGGGAGATTTCATCTTTCAAGGCTATCTGCAAATCAGATAAAGAAAGAGGCATTCCTACGCTGTGTGCAAGACCTAATTATGGGAGTGATCCATCCAGTTCCGTGGACGGAACAAGGACAGGGTTTTTATTCAAATCTGTTTGTGGTTCCCAAAAAAGAGGGAACCTTCAGACCAATTTTGGATCTAAAGATCTTAAACAAATTCCTCAGAGTTCCATCTTTCAAAATGGAAACTATTCGGACCATCCTACCCATGATCCAAGAGGGTCAGTACATGACCACAGTGGACCTAAAGGATGCCTACCTTCACATACCGATTCACAAAGACCATCATCGGTTTCTAAGGTTTGCCTTTCTAGACAGGCATTACCAATTTGTAGCTCTTCCCTTCAGGTTGGCTACAGCCCCGAGAATCTTTACAAAGGTTCTGGGCTCACTTCTGGCGGTTCTAAGACCGCGAGGCAAAGCGGTAGCTCCGTATCTAGACGACATCCTGATACAGGCGTCAAACTTTCAAGTTGCCAAGTCTCATACAGAGATAGTTCTGGCATTTCTGAGGTCGCACGGGTGGAAAGTGAACGAGGAAAAGAGTTCTCTATCCCCACTCACAAGAGTCTCCTTCTTAGGGACTCTTATAGATTCTGTAGAAATGAAAATTTACCTTACGGAGTCCAGGTTATCAAAACTTCTAAATGCTTGCCGTGTTCTTCACTCCATTCCACGCCCTTCGGTGGCTCAGTGTATGGAGGTAATCGGCTTAATGGTAGCGGCAATGGACATAGTGCCATTTGCGCGCCTACATCTCAGACCGCTGCAATTATGCATGCTGAGTCAGTGGAATGGGGATTACACAGATTTGTCCCCTCTGCTAAATCTGGGTCAAAAGACCAGAGATTCTCTTCTCTGGTGGTTGTCTCGGGTCCACCTGTCCAAGGGTATGACCTTTCGCAGGCCAGATTGGACAATTATAACAACAGATGCCAGCCTTCTAGGTTGGGGTGCAGTCTGGAACTCCCTGAAGGCACAGGGATCATGGACTCAGGAGGAGAAACTCCTTCCAATAAATATTCTGGAGTTAAGAGCGATATTCAATGCTCTTCTGGCTTGGCCTCAGTTAGCAACACTGAGGTTCATCAGATTTCAGTCGGACAACATCACGACTGTGGCTTACATCAACCATCAAGGGGGAACCAGGAGTTCCCTAGCGATGTTAGAAGTCTCAAAAATAATTCGCTGGGCAGAGTCCCACTCTTGCCACCTGTCAGCAATCCATATCCCAGGCGTGGAGAACTGGGAGGCGGATTTTCTAAGTCGTCAGACTTTCCATCCGGGGGAGTGGGAACTCCATCCGGAGGCGTTTGCTCAATTGATTCATCGTTGGGGCAAACCAGAGTTGGATCTCATGGCGTCTCGCCAGAACGCCAAGCTCCCTTGTTACGGATCCAGGTCCAGGGACCCAGAAGCGACGCTGATAGATGCTCTAGCAGCGCCTTGGTTCTTCAACCTGGCTTATGTGTTTCCACCGTTTCCTCTGCTCCCTCGACTGATTGCCAAAATCAAACAGGAGAGAGCATCGGTGATTCTGATAGCACCTGCGTGGCCACGCAGGACTTGGTATGCAGACCTAGTGAGTGGGAAGTAAGAAGTTGCCTGTTTACCAGAACCAAACCCACTAGGTACCTAGTATTTGCCCGCGCGTATTAACGCTAAGAGCGGGTGCTGATTCCACCTCCAGGATTGCACTTACGAAGATCCAGACTATCTTTCACAAGCAGGGAGCTGTGAGCATTTGAAGCTAAAGACAACAGCCCGTCAGGTACTCACACGCAGGGAGCGGCGTACCTTAGCCGGTCACCTCCTCACGGAGGGAGTGGTGAATCCTGTGCCAGAGATTAGGAGCTGCAGCATACAGAGCGGCCCACACGCAAGGAGCGTGTTGTGATAAAAGACCACAGTATCCTGGACGCATTACAGCGGCATTTGGTTACAGCCGCTGCAACTATCTGTGAGTTAAAGATACATCATAACAAAACAAAGATACAAAGTATCCAAAATAAGAAACTATTTGTCGGTTTTACACAGTGTATTGAGTATAATCACGGAGACAAGTCTCGTATGTAATATACCATACAACTAAAAGGGATTTCATCTGTTGAAGATTTATCAAGGACTATAGAGACTGTCCATTAATTCTGGAATAAATTATTTTAAGGTTTTAAGCATTTTTAAGCGCGCATTATATATATTATATTTTTATCAGGGTGGTATTCCTACAACACAAGATACAGATATCGTGTCAAATATTTTATGTGTCTGAATTTGTTTTCATATATTGTTTTTATGAATTTATGTATTGTACAAAATAGGGAATATTCCCACTAGTAAATGATTGATAAATTTACCGTCTCTTATGAATTCTTACTTTTGATATATATCTTAACCAATTAGGTGTGTTAAGTATACCAGCTTTTAGCGCCCTCTCATTTCACCATAATGCAGACCTAGTGGACATGTCATCCTTTCCACCATGGACTCTGCCTCTAAGACAGGACCTTCTGATACAAGGTCCTTTCAATCATCCAAATCTAATTTCTCTGAGACTGACTGCATGGAGATTGAACGCTTGATTCTATCAAAGCGTGGCTTCTCCGAGTCAGTCATTGATACCTTAATACAGGCACGAAAGCCTGTTACCAGGAAAATCTACCACAAGATATGGAGTAAATATCCTTATTGGTGTGAATCCAAGAATTTCTCATGGAGTAAGGTTAGGATTCCTAGAATATTGTCTTTTCTCCAAGAGGGCTTGGACAAAGGATTATCAGCTAGTTCCTTAAAGGGACAGATTTCTGTTCTGTCTATTCTTTTGCACAAGCGTCTGGCAGAGGTTCCAGACGTTCAGGCATTTTGCCAGGCTTTGGTTAGAATTAAGCCTGTGTTTCAACCTGTTGCTCCTCCGTGGAGCTTAAACTTGGTTCTTAAAGTTCTTCAAGGAGTTCCGTTTGAACCCCTTCATTCCATTGATATTAAACTTTTATCTTGGAAAGTTCTGTTTTTGATGGCTATTTCCTCGGCTCGGAGAGTCTCTGAGCTATCTGCCTTTCAATGTGATTCTCCTTATCTGATTTTTCATGCAGATAAGGTAGTTCTGCGTACCAAACCTGGGTTTTTACCTAAGGTGGTTTCTAACAAGAATATCAATCAAGAGATTGTTGTTCCATCATTGTGTCCTAATCCTTCAAAGAAGGAACGTCTTTTACATAATCTGGACGTAGTCCGTGCCTTGAAGTTTTACTTACAAGCTACTAAGGATTTTCGTCAAACATCTTCCCTGTTTGTCGATTACTCTGGACAGAGGAGAGGTCGAAAAGCTTCGGCAACCTCTCTGTCCTTTTGGCTTCGGAGCGTAATACGCCTAGCCTATGAGACTGCTGGACAGCAACTCCCTGAAAGGATTACAGCTCATTCTACTAGAGCTGTGGCTTCCACATGGGCCTTCAAAAATGAGGCCTCTGTTGAACAGATTTGCAAGGCTGCGACTTTGCTTCACACTTTTTCAAAATTTTACAAATTCGATACTTTTGCTTCTTCGGAGGCTGTTTTTGGGAGAAAGGTTCTTCGGGCAGTGGTTCCTTCCGCTTAATCCTGCCTTGTCCCTCCCATCATCCGTGTACTTTAGCTTTGGTATTGGTATCCCACAAGTAATGGATGATCCGTGGACTGGATACACTTAACAAGAGAAAACATAATTTATGCTTACCTGATAAATTTATTTCTCTTGTAGTGTATCCAGTCCACGGCCCGCCCTGTCCTTTTAAGGCAGGTCTAAATTTTAATTAAACTACAGTCACCACTGCACCCTATGGTTTCTCCTTTCTCTGTTTGTTTTCGGTCGAATGACTGGATATGACAGTTAGGGGAGGAGCTATATAGCAGCTCTGCTGTGGGTGATCCTCTTGCAACTTCCTGTTGGGAAGGAGAATATCCCACAAGTAATGGATGATCCGTGGACTGGATACACTACAAGAGAAATAAATTTATCAGGTAAGCATAAATTATGTTTTTATATATGACATAACAACCGTATGTGACATATGCTCCAGGGTATATTTGTGTGTATATATTCTATTTACTTTTTATATATTGGTGTGAAGAAAGACACCAAGAAGGAAGTTTACAAGTATAAGAAAGAGTATATACCACCTTAACCACTTGGAGGGTGTTACCTAATCAATTAAACTTACTAACCAATTATATGAGAATGGATCATTTAAAAGACTCTAAGTTACCTGTCACATGCATCTTGATAAAGCCCAGGGGAGGGCGAAACGCGTCGCTTGCACCTGTGACACTGTGACTTTGAAAGAAGGACAATTTATTGCAGTTTTATCTGTAATTTTAACCCGGGTTAATTTTATTTCTACATACTCAAGGGTGAGGAAGAACCTGTACCCCACCTCTCCATTGGAATAAAGAGTACACCTTCAGCTGGCAAGTCTGATAAACCAACAAAGCTGACATACAGACACAGCGATTAGCTGTTTGCCTTTACGCTGTCGGATCATCGGACTGAGAAGAACATACGGGAATCTGTGACGTCAGACGCCGACTCACACGTGCAGAGGTCTGTACAATTTTATCCCCAGGAACGGCGGTGGCTACATTTGCGGTCCAAGTCTTGACCGAAGGAACAAACTTTCCGGTAACACCCTCTGGACTCACGGTATAGTAATCTTACACATTTAATGTGGAGCATGTTTACAGCAAGCTGACCTGAGCGGTCATTTCATACATGTGTTTAAACTCCTACGGCTATCTGCACTGCAGTTTAACATTTGAACTTTCCGCTATCGAGTTTGAACCATTTTATCTGTTTTAATATCTGTTGCATATGGTTACATTATCTTTTTGTGCCATACAGTTTTATTTGTTATCTAACTTAGAGGGTTAGTACTCTGTTTGACATTAAATAACGTTAATATATGTTATTGTATGATACATTGTTTGCACAATAATTTGAGGATCCAGCCCATATTGTACCTAGCGAGTGTATTATATTTTTATTTAAAATTTATTTGTATTTACAGGGAGACGTCCCTTTAAAAGTTTTTTATATTGTATTTATCTATGCTTATTAAATTTGTCTACAATTTTTATCTGGTGTGTATACTTTTAGCCTAAGGGCGCACTTACTCTATCTTGAAGCCTAGCGCTTTGCTTGTGTTTATAACTTGTATTTGATACACCACAAGGATTGTATCTTTAGAGCAGTGTTTAGTATTACAATCCTGTAGCGCACATTAATCCCTTTTTATTACACCATAAAAGTAGCATGCCTGTTTCGCCTCCTTTCATTCATCTCTTCTCTCTTTCACAAAAATATAGTTTTAAATAAACCTTATTAAAAGGACTATTATAATATTAAATAAGAAAAAATATATTAAGATGTACATCCAAATTAATTTTAGTAGATAGGAAAAGAAGGTAATAGAAAATGCATTAACAAGTACTGTAATAGATTGGAAAATTTAATCTATACGCATTTATGAATGTTTTGCGGACATGTAAATCATTATTGTATTACTACTGATCTTAAAAATACAAAGAAAAAAAAAATTTATTTATATAATTAAAATTGGTAAATGTAAATGACATTTCTAAAATTAAAACATGAATGATGTCTTTGTTAAAATTATTGACAATATATATACTTTTTAGGACTTTTACAAATATTAAAAAAATATTTCTACTTCTTGGATATCTAAGTCATACAACATACGCCGTTGATTAGATTCCTGGCTAGCCATTGTACTTGATAGATTAAAGTTAAAAAAATAAAAATTATATTACATTGAAAAATTTTATTTTAAAATTTAATTTTTAAATATTTGAAAAGAACAAGAACTTTATAGTGAATGTGTAATAAACGTATTCTCAATTTTCTTAAAGGGACAGTCTAGGCCCAAAAAAACATAATTTATGCTTACCTGATAAATTTATTTCTCTTGTAGTGTATCCAGTCCACGGATCATCCATTACTTATGGGATATTAACTCCTCCCCAACAGGAAGTGCAAGAGGATTCACCCAGCAGAGCTGCTATATAGCTCCTCCCCTAACTGCCATTACCAGTCATTCGACCGAAAACATGCAGAGAAAGGAAAACCATAGGTGCAGTGGTGACTGTAGTTTAATGGAAAAATTACCTGCCTTAAAGTGACAGGGCGGGCCGTGGACTGGATACACTACAAGAGAAATAAATTTATCAGGTAAGCATAAATTATGTTTTCTCTTGTTAAGTGTATCCAGTCCACGGATCATCCATTACTTATGGGATACCAATACCAAAGCTAAAGTACACGGATGACGGGAGGGACAGGCAGGCTCTTTATACGGAAGGAACCACTGCCTGAAGAACCTTTCTCCCAAAAACAGCCTCCGAAGAAGCAAAAGTGTCAAATTTGTAAAATTTGGAAAAAGTATGAAGAGAAGACCAAGTTGCAGCCTTGCAAATCTGTTCAACAGAAGCCTCATTCTTAAAGGCCCAAGTGGAAGCCACAGCTCTAGTAGAATGTGCTGTAATTCTTTCAGGAGGCTGCTGTCCAGCAGTCTCATAGGCTAACCGTATTATGCTACGAAGCCAAAAGGAGAGAGAGGTAGCCGAAGCTTTTTGACCTCTCCTCTGACCAGAATAAACGACAAACAGGGAAGACATTTGTCGAAAATCCTTAGTTGCCTGTAGATAAAATTTCAGGGCACGGACTACATCTAGATTGTGTAGCAGACGTTCCTTTTTCGAAGAAGGATTAGGACACAAAGATGGAACCACAATCTCTTGATTGATATTCCTGTTAGTGACCACCTTAGGTAGGAACCCAGGTTTAGTACGCAGAACTACCTTGTCTGAATGAAAAATCAGATAAGGAGAATCACAATGTAAGGCAGATAACTCAGAGACTCTTCGAGCCGAGGAAATCGCCATTAAAAACAGAACTTTCCAAGATAACAACTTGATATCAATGGAATGAAGGGGTTCAAACGGAACCCCCTGTAAAACATTAAGAACTAAGTTCAAACTCCATGGTGGAGCAACAGTTTTAAACACAGGCTTGATCCTAGCTAAAGCCTGACAAAAAGCTTGAACGTCCGGAACTTCTGACAGACGTTTGTGTAAAAGAATGGACAGAGCTGAAATCTGTCCCTTTAAGGAACTAGCGGATAAACCCTTTTCTAAACCTTCTTGTAGAAAAGACAATATCCTCGGAATCCTAACCTTACTCCATGAGTAATTCTTGGATTCGCACCAATATAAGTATTTGCGCCATATCTTATGGTAAATCTTTCTGGTAACAGGCTTCCTAGCCTGTATTAAGGTATCAATAACTGACTCAGAAAAACCACGTTTTGATAAAATCAAGCGTTCAATTTCCAAGCAGTCAGCTTCAGAGAAATTAGATTTTGATGTTTGAAGGGACCCTGTATCAGAAGGTCCTGTTTCAGAGGTAGCGACCAAGGTGGACAGGATGACATGTCCACTAGATCTGCATACCAAGTCCTGCGTGGCCATGCAGGTGCTATTAGAATCACTGATGCTCTCTCCTGTTTGATTCTGGCAATCAATCGAGGAAGCATCGGGAAGGGTGGAAACACATAAGCCATCCCGAAGGTCCAAGGTGCTGTCAAAGCATCTATAAGAACCGCTCCCGGATCCCTGGATCTGGACCCGTAACGAGGAAGCTTGGCGTTCTGTCGAGACGCCATGAGATCTATCTCTGGTTTGCCCCAACGTCGAAGTATTTGGGCAAAGACCTCCGGATGAAGTTCCCACTCCCCCGGATGAAAAGTCTGACGACTTAAGAAATCCGCCTCCCAGTTCTCCACTCCTGGGATGTGGATTGCTGACAGGTGGCAAGAGTGAGACTCTGCCCAGCGAATTATCTTTGATACTTCCATCATTGCTAGGGAGCTTCTTGTCCCTCCCTGATGGTTGATGTAAGCTACAGTCGTGATGTTGTCCGACTGAAACCTGATGAACCCCAGAGTTGTTAACTGGGGCCAAGCCAGAAGGGCATTGAGAACTGCTCTCAATTCCAGAATGTTTATTGGTAGGAGACTCTCCTCCTGATTCCATTGTCCCTGAGCCTTCAGAGAATTCCAGACAGCGCCCCAACCTAGTAGGCTGGCGTCTGTTGTTACAATTGTCCAGTCCGGCCTGCTGAATGGCATCACCCTGGACAGATGTGGCCGAGAAAGCCACCATAGAAGAGAATTTCTGGTCTCTTGATCCAGATTCAGAGTAGGGGACAAGTCTGAGTAATCCCCATTCCACTGACTTAGCATGCACAATTGCAGCGGTCTGAGATGTAGGCGTGCAAAGGGTACTATGTCCATTGCTGCTACCATTAAGCCGATCACCTCCATGCATTGAGCTACTGACGGGTGTTGAATGGAATGAAGGACACGGCATGCATTTTGAAGCTTTGTTAACCTGTCTTCTGTCAGGTAAATCTTCATTTCTACAGAATCTATGAGAGTCCCCAAGAAGGGAACTCTTGTGAGTGGAAAGAGAGAACTCTTCTTTTCGTTCACCTTCCATCCATGCGACCTTAGAAATGCCAGTACTAACTCTGTATGAGACTTGGCAGTTTGAAAGCTTGAAGCTTGTATCAGAATGTCGTCTAGGTACGGAGCTACCGCAATTCCTCGCGGTCTTAGTACCGCCAGAAGAGCACCCAGAACCTTTGTGAAGATTCTCAGAGCCGTAGCCAATCCGAATGGAAGAGCTACAAACTGGTAATGCCTGTCTAGAAAGGCAAACCTTAGATACCGGTAATGATCTTTGTGAATCGGTATGTGAAGGTAAGCATCCTTTAAATCCACTGTGGTCATGTACTGACCCTTTTGGATCATGGGTAAAATTGTCCGAATAGTTTCCATTTTGAACGATGGAACTCTTAGGAATTTGTTTAGGATCTTTAAATCCAAGATTGGCCTGAAAGTTCCCTCTTTTTTGGGAACCACAAACAGATTTGAGTAAAACCCTTGTCCTTGTTCCGACCGCGGAACCGGATGGATCACTCCCATTAATAAAAGATCTTGTACGCAGCGTAGAAACGCCTCTTTCTTTATTTGGTTTGTTGACAACCTTGACAGATGAAATCTCCCTCTTGGGGGAGAGAATTTGAAGTCTAGAAGGAATCCCTGAGATATGATCTCTAACGCCCAGGGATCCTGGACATCTCTTGCCCAAGCCTGGGCGAAGAGAGAAAGTCTGCCCCCCACTAGATCCGTTCCCGGATCGGGGGCCCTCGATTCATGCTGTCTTAGGGGCAGCAGCAGGTTTCCTGGCCTGCTTGCCCTTGTTCCAGGACTGGTTAGGTCTCCAGCCTTGTCTGTAGCGAGCAACAGCTCCTTCCTGTTTTGGTGCAGAGGAAGTTGATGCTGCTCCTGCTTTGAAATTACGAAAGGAACGAAAATTAGACTGTCTAGCCTTAGGTTTGGCTCTGTCTTGAGGCATGGCATGGCCTTTACCTCCTGTAATGTCAGCAATAATTTCTTTCAACCCGGGCCCGAATAAGGTCTGCCCTTTGAAAGGTATATTAAGCAATTTAGATTTAGAAGTAACGTCAGCTGACCAGGATTTTAGCCACAGTGCTCTGCGTGCCTGAATGGCGAATCCGGAATTCTTAGCCGTAAGTTTAGTTAAATGTACTACGGCATCTGAAATAAATGAGTTAGCTAACTTAAGGGCTTTAAGCTTGTGTGTAATCTCATCTAATGGAGCTGATTCAAGTGTCTCTTCCAGAGACTCAAACCAAAATGCTGCTGCAGCCGTGACAGGCGCAATGCATGCAAGAGGTTTCAATATAAAACCTTGTTGAACAAACATTTTCTTAAGGTAACCCTCTAACTTTTTATCCATTGGATCTGAAAAGGCACAGCTATCCTCCACCGGGATAGTGGTACGCTTAGCTAAAGTAGAAACTGCTCCCTCCACCTTAGGGACCGTTTGCCATAAGTCCCGTGTGGTGGCGTCTATTGGAAACATCTTTCTAAATATCGAAGGGGGTGAGAACGGCACACCGGGTCTATCCCACTCCTTAGTAACAATTTCAGTAAGTCTCTTAGGTATAGGAAAAACGTCAGTACTCGCCGGTACCGCAAAATATTTATCCAACCTACACATTTTCTCTGGTATTGCAACTGTGTTACAATCATTCAGAGCCGCTAACACCTCCCCTAGTAATACACGGAGGTTTTTCAGCTTAAATTTAAAATTTGAAATATCTGAATCCAGTTTGTTTGGATCAGAACCGTCACCCGCAGAATGAAGCTCTCCGTCCTCATGTTCTGCAAATTGTGACGCAGTGTCTGACATGGCCCTAATATTATCAGCGCACTCTGTTCTCACCCCAGAGTGATCACGCTTACCTCTTAGTTCTGGTAATTTAGCCAAAACTTCAGTCATAACAGTAGCCATATCCTGTAATGTGATTTGTAATGGCCGCCCAGATGTACTCGGCGCTACAATATCACGCACCTCCCGAGCGGGAGATGCAGGTACTGACACGTGAGGCGAGTTAGTCGGCATAACTCTCCCCTCGTTGTTTGGTGAAATATGTTCAATTTGTACAGATTGACTTTTATTTAAAGTAGCATCAATACAGTTAGTACATAAATTTCTATTGGGCTCCACTTTGGCTTTAGCACATATAGCACAGATATCTTCCTCTGAATCAGACATGTTTAACACACTAGCAAATAAACTAGCAACTTGGAAATACTTTTCAAGTAATTTACTATAATATGAAAACGTACTGTGCCTATATGAAGCACAGAAAAAGTTATGACAGTTGAAAATTAATAAACTGAAAAGTTATAGCATCAAATCTTTGTAAAAAACACAATTTTAGCAAAGGATTGCTCCCATTAGCAAAGGATAACTAACTAAAAAAAAAAAAAATACAGAAATAAACGTTTTTTTATCACAGTCAACTACAATCTCACTGCTCTGCTGTGAGTGATTACCTCACTCAAAACAAGTTTTGAAGACCCCTGAGTTCTGAACCGGATCATGCAGGGAAGACAATAAACTTCTGACTGAATTTTTTGATGCGTAGCAAAAGCACCTCTCCCCCTCACACATAACAGTGAGAGAGATCAGTAAACTGTCATAAATTAAATAAAACGACTGCCAAGTGGAAAAAAATAGTGCCCAAAACATTTTTTCACCCAGTACCTCAGAAAATTAAACGATTTTACATGCCAGCAAAAAACGTTTAACATTAATAAATTGAGTGTTATTAAAAAGCCTGTTGCTAGTCCCTGCAAATTAGGCTAAAGTCTTATGCATACAGTATAATTCCAGTGAAGTGCCATTCCCCAGAATACTGAAGTGTAAAATATACATACATGACAGCCTGATACCAGTTGCTGCTACTGCATTTAAGGCTGAGTTTACGTTATATCGGTATGGCAGAATTTTCTCATCAATTCCATTGTCAGAAAATAATAAGCTGCTACATACCTCTTTGCAGATTAATCTGCCCGCTGTCCCCTGATCTGAAGTTTACCTCTCCTCAGATGGCCGAGAAACAGCAATATGATCTTAACTACTCCGGCTAAAATCATAGAAAAACTTAGGTAGATTCTTCTTCAAATTCTACCAGAGAAGGAATAACACACTCCGGTGCTATTATAAAATAACAAACTTTTGATTGAAGGTATGAAACTAAGTATAATCACCACAGTCCTCTCACACATCCTATCTATTCGTTGGGTGCAAGAGAATGACTGGTAATGGCAGTTAGGGGAGGAGCTATATAGCAGCTCTGCTGGGTGAATCCTCTTGCACTTCCTGTTGGGGAGGAGTTAATATCCCATAAGTAATGGATGATCCGTGGACTGGATACACTTAACAAGAGAAATTGATCTCTGATGATTATGATAGAGAGCATGTAATTTAAGAAAATGATATATTTTATTTTTAGCAACAATTTTGCTTTGTTCTCTTGTTATTCTTTTTTAAAATCTTATCCTAGGTGCTTCATATGCTAATTTATTAAACCTTGAAGGCCACCTCTTTTCAGGATGAATTTTAAAAAGTTTTTCCCCACTAGCGGGTGTTATTTCATGTGTTTCATATAGATAAGAGAGAATGGGAGATAAAGAGGCCATGGATAGAAGTGAGCTTGTTTCAAACAGAGCGAGAGTTCCAAAGTGCGCAAATGAAGGGGGGTGGTGGCTTTAGATGCAAGAGGAATGAGATTAGGGTTACCAGAGTTTTGTTTTTGAAGTCTATTGAAGGGCACACATGGGTGTGCAGGAAAAGGAAAATGTGGGTGACCAGGAGTAGGGGAGATGTTGCAAGCAGCTAGTATGAGCAATAGAGAGAATGACATTAGATGAGATGTGGATTTGCAGTAGTGAGACTGTTTTTGTGATGAGTTGCAAGGGGGAGAGAGAGTCTTTAAGAATGTGTGAAGTTCATGAATACAAAAGTAAGGTGAGGTTAAAGGGACAGTCTAGTCCGAAACAAATTTTCATGATTCAGATAGGGAATGTAGTTTTAAACAATTTTCAAATTTACTTTTATCACCAATTTTGCTTTGTTCTCTTGGTATTCTTATTTGAAAGCTTAACCTAGGAGGTTCATATGCTAATTTCTTAAACCTTGAAGGCCAACTCTTTACAGAATGCATTTTTACAGTTTTTCAACACTAGAGGGTGTTAGTTCGTGTGTTTCATATAGATAACACTGTGCTTGTGCACGTGAATTTATGTTGGAACAGGCACTGATTGGCTACAATGAAATTATGTCAAATGCACTGCAATACAGGTGCAGTTTGCAGAGGCTAATGATAAAATATAATCAGAGAGGTTAAAGGGACACTATAGTCCAAAATAAACTTTAAAGATTCAGATAGGGAATGTCATTGTAAATAATTTTGAAATATACTTTTATTAGCAATTTTGCTTTGTTCTCTTGGTATTCTTATTTGAAAGCTGAACCTAGGAAGTTCATATGCTAATTTCTTAGCCCTTGAAGGCCGTCTCTTATCTGAATGCATTTTTTTTTTCAATTCACCACTAGAAGACATTAGTTCATGTGTGACATATAGATAACATTGTGCTCATGTCGGTAGAGTTGCACATAAGTCAGCACTGATTGGCTACAATGCAAGTCTGTCAAAAGAACTTAAATAAACTGGCATTTTTCAGAGGCTCAGATACAAGATAATCACAGAGGTTAAAAGTATTTTCATTTAAATGTGTTGTTTATGCAAAATTGGGAAATGGGTAATAAAGGGATTACCTATCTTTTAAAACACTAAAAATTCTGGTGTTGAATGTCTCTTTAAAATTATATTAATATAACTGTTGGTTCTGCAAAAAGGGTGAAAGGCTATTAAAGGGATTATGTATCTTCAAAAATCATAAAAAATCTGTGGTAGACTGTCCCTTTAAAAAATATAATTTCAGATGTAGAATGTACATTTAAAGGGACATTCAACAACAAAATTGTAATGGTTTAAATCGATAGATATTAGATTTAGTACCTATTTAATAGTTTTGCATTACCAACACAGTTATATCAATACACATTTTACATTTGTGTTTAACTTGTATATAAGACTATGCAAACTGAGCAGTTATTTCATTTCTTTTAACAAACATATATTTTAAATTACCATAGCATGATACCTTGATCTACACGTGCGTGAGCAAACTGTTATCTATATGACACACATGAAATAACACTGTCTAGTGGTGAAAAAGTGTCAAAATGCACTGATAGAATAGGCGCACTTCAAGGGCTTAGATATTCTGATATGAACCTCATAGGTTTAGCTTTCACATAAGCATACAAAGAGAACAAAACAACTTTTTTTATAAGAGAGATTTGGAAAATAGTTTTAAATTATATTAAATTTCAGAATCATAAAAGTTTTTTTGGGGTAGAGTATAACTTTAACTGGTATCAAAGCTTATGCAAACTACACCCTTATTTCATTTATTTTAACTGACATACCTGTTAGAACATCATAACTGGCACACCAGAAATACACGTTCATTAGCTTTGTGTTATCTATGATTGTCCAAAGGTAACAATAATATTAACAATATGACCCTACAAAACATATATATAAATAAATTAAAATGAGTTTAAACAGAGACACACATTGAGATGTTATAAGAGCAATATTTTAAAACTTTTGGATTATAAATAGCATACTAATCATCTAACAATAAATTATTAGATAGATATGACATCTTGATATTAGATTGATAGCAATATGCCTTTAATGACAATTGTGAGCGATGCTTATTAGTGCAAAAAACATAAGTTGCGCTGATATCAATTTTGAAATAAATAATAAAGACCCATTGCCAAAAAAAACTATTTTTATTTTTGAAATAGTGAATAGAAGATAGAAATAACAAGAGAAAGTGTAAGTAAACTCTATACTTACAATAGATATAGCTTGTACTGTAAAAATACATATATACGTGTGCAAATTTACATGAAATTTTCGTTCCGGTTTTTCAGTTCCGAAATGGGTGCGCATGCGCGAATCGACAAAAGTGCGATCATGTTTTTCCATCTGGGATCTATTTTGTATTGGATGGTTTCAATAGAGAGGCTTGATGATGTAATAGTAGGAGGAGCATGGCGGCCATTTCCAACGAAGATAAAGTGAGTTTGGTATATGAATAACTCCGTTGGTGAATCGCTATTGTAACTGAAGTGGGGTGAGTTAGAACTATCAGCACTAGATAGAAAGTATAAGCGACTGTGTAGACTGTCCCTTTAAGGGCAATGCCCATACAAATGCCCTTTTCAGGGCAATGGGTAGCTTAGGTGTTTTAGATATTTTTTTTATTTTGTGGGCTTGGGGGGGGGGGGGTTGTAATGTTAGTGGGTCTTTGTATTTTTTTTTATTTTTTTTCCGAAAAAGAGCTGATATCTTTAGGGCAATGCCCTACAAAAGGCTCTTTTAAGGGCCATTGGTAGTTTATTCTAGATTAGGTTTTTTATTTTGGGGTGTTTTTTTTTAAAATGGTATTAGAATAGGAATATTTTTTATTATTTTTGATCATTTGTTTGTTATGGCAGGAAAAAGAGCTAAATGCCCTTTTAAGGGCAATGCCCATACAAATGCCTTTTCAGGGCAATGGGTAGATTAGGTTTTACTTTATTTTTATTTTGTGGGTTTGGGGGATGGGGGTTTGTATACTGTTAGGGGGTGTTTGTTTGTTTTTGTAGCAAAAGAGCTGTTAACTTTAGGGCAATGCCCTACAAAAGGCCCTCTCTCTTGTAAGGTGTATCCAGTCCACGGATTCATCCATTACTTGTGGGATATTCTCCTTCCCAACAGGAAGCTGCAAGAGGATCACCCACAGCTGAGCTGTCTATATAGCTCCTCCCCTAACTGCCACCCACCTCCAGTCATTCTCTTGCAGCTCTCGACAAGGGAAGTAGCTAGAGAGATGTGGTGAATTAGTGTAGTTTATCTTCAATCAAAAGTTTGTTATTTTTAAACGCTGCTGGCGTTGTACTGTTTTTACCCTACAAAAGGCTCTTTTAAGGGCCATTGGTAGTTTATTCTAGATTAGGTTTTTTATTTTGGGGTGTTTTTTTTAAAATGGTATTAGAATAGGAATATTTTTTATTATTTTTGATAATTTGTTTGTTATGGCAGGAAAAAGAGCTAAATGCCCTTTTAAGGGCAATGCCCATACAAATGCCTTTTCAGGGCAATGGGTAGATTAGGTTTTACTTTATTTTTATTTTGTGGGTTTGGGGGATGGGGGTTTGTATACTGTTAGGGGGTGTTTGTTTGTTTTTGTAGCAAAAGAGCTGTTAACTTTAGGGCAATGCCCTACAAAAGGCCCTCTCTCTTGTAAGGTGTATCCAGTCCACGGATTCATCCATTACTTGTGGGATATTCTCCTTCCCAACAGGAAGCTGCAAGAGGATCACCCACAGCAGAGCTGTCTATATAGCTCCTCCCCTAACTGCCACCCACCTCCAGTCATTCTCTTGCAGCTCTCGACAAGGGAAGTAGCTAGAGAGATGTGGTGAATTAGTGTAGTTTATCTTCAATCAAAAGTTTGTTATTTTTAAACGCTGCTGGCGTTGTACTGTTTTTTTACCTCAGGCAGAAATTAGAAGGGAACTCCATCCGGAGGTGTTTGCACAGTTGATTCAACTTTGGGCCAAACCAGAACTGGATCTCATGGCGTCTCGTCAGAACGCCAAGCTCCCTTGTTACGGATCCAGGTCCAGGGATCCCAAGGCAGCGCTGATAGATGCTCTAGCAGCGCCTTGGTCTTTCAACCTGGCTTATGTGTTTCCACCGTTTCCTCTGCTCCCTCGTCTGATTGCCAAGATCAAGCAGGAGAGAGCTTCGGTGATTTTGATAGTACCTGCGTGGCCACGCAGGACTTGGTATGCAGATCTGGTGGACATGTCATCCCTTCCACCATGGACTCTACCGCTGAGGCAGGACCTTCTACTTCAGGGTCCTTTCAACCATCCAAATCTAATTTCTCTGCGTCTGACTGCTTGGAGATTGAACGCTTGATTTTATCAAAACATGGTTTCTCCGAGTCGGTCATTGATACCTTAATTCAGGCTCGAAAGCCTATCACCAGGAAAATCTATCATAAGATATGGTGTAAATATCTTCATTGGTGTGACTCCAAGGGTTACTCATGGAGTAAAGTCAGGATTCCCAGGATATTATTTTTTCTCCAAGATGGATTGGAGAAGGCATTGTCAGCTAGTTCCTTAAAGGGACAGATTTCTGCTCTGTCTATTCTTTTGCACAAGCATCTGGCGGATGTTCCAGACGTTCAGGTGTTTTGTCAGGCATTAGTTAGAATCAAGCCTGTGTTTAAACCTGTTGCTCCGCCTTGGAGTTTAAATTTAGTTCTTAAAGTTCTTCAAGGGGTTCCGTTTGAACCTCTGCATTCCATAGATATCAAGCTTTTATCTTGGAAAGTTCTGTTTCTGGTAGCTATCTCTTCGGCTCGAAGAGTTTCAGAGTTATCTGCCTTGCAGTGTGATTCCCCTTATCTGATCTTCCATGCAGATAAGGTAGTTTTGCGTACCAAACCTGGGTTTCTTCCTAAGGTGGTATCTAATAAGAATATCAATCAGGAGATTGTTGTTCCGTCACTGTGTCCTAATCCTTCTTCAAAGAAAGAACGTCTTTTACACAATCTTGACGTGGTTCGTGCTTTAAAGTTTTATTTACAAGCTACTAAAGATTTTCGTCAAATATCTGCATTGTTTGTTGTCTACTCTGGACAGAGGAAAGGCCAAAAGGCTTCAGCAACTTCTCTTTCTTTTTGGTTAAGAAGTATAATCCGCTTATCTTATGAGACTGCTGGCCAGCAGTTTCCTGAAAGTATTACAGCTCATTCCACTAGAGCGGTGGCTTCCACATGGGCTTTTAAAAATGAGGCTTCTGTTGAACAGATTTGTAAGGCAGCGACTTGGTCTTCGCTTCATACTTTTTCTAAATTCTAAAAATTTGATACTTTTGCTTCTTCGGAGGCTATTTTTGGGAGAAAGGTCTTACAGGCAGTGGTGCCTTCCGTTTAAGCGCCTGCCTTGTCCCTCCCTTCATCCGTGTCCTATAGCTTTGGTATTGGTATCCCACAAGCAATGGATGAATCCGTGGACTGGATACACCTTACAGGAGAAAGCAAAATTTATGCTTACCTGATAAATTTATTTCTCTTGTGGTGTATCCAGTCCACGGCCCGCCCTGTCATTTTAAGGCAGGTGATTTTTATTTTTAAACTACAGTCACCACTGCACCCTATAGTTTCTCCTTTCTCTTGCTTGTCTTCGGTCGAATGACTGGAGGTGGCAGTTAGGGGAGGAGCTATATAGACAGCTCTGCTGTGGGTGATCCTCTTGCAGCTTCCTGTTGGGAAGGAGAATATCCCACAAGTAATGGATGAATCCGTGGACTGGATACACCACAAGAGAAATAAATTTATCAGGTAAGCATAAATTTTGTTTTTAAGGGCCCTTGGTAGTATGGGGGTGAGATTTTGTATACTGTTAGGGGGTGTTTGTTTTTTGTAGCAAAAGATCTGTTAACTTTAGGGCAATGCCCTACAAAAGACCCTTTTAAGGGCCCCCAAAAGGCCATTTTAAGGGCCCTTCGTAGTTTATTCTAGATTAGGCATTTTTATTTTGGGGTGTTTTTTTTTTTTTTTTAAAGGGTTTTAGAATAGGAATAATTTATATTTTTTGTAATGGAAGTTATTTTATTTTTTGTAATTTTAGTCAGCTAGATTACAAGTTTTGTCGATAAAAACTTGCGGAGCTAACGCTCCTTTTTTTTCCAGCGCTCACTTTAAACAACGCTGGTATTACAAGTTTTCTGAATGGCTGCGTTAGCCTCAGAAAAGTGAGAGTTGAGCAAAATTTAGCTCCACTTCTACCTGTAATACCAGCGTTGTTTATGGTAGCGGTAAGCTGGAAAAACGTGCTCGTGCACGATTTCCCCATAGGATACAATGGGGCTGAGCTGGCTAAAAAAAAACTAACACCTGCAAAAAAGCAGCGTTCAGCTCTTAATGCAGCCCCATTGTTTCCTATGGGGAAACACTTTCTAAGTCTACACCTAACACCCTAACATGAACCCCGAGTCTAAACACCCCTAACCTTACACTTATTAACCTCTAATCTGCCGCCCCCAACATCGTCGCCACCTGCATTATACTATTAACCCCTAATCTGCCGCTCCGGACACCGCCTTCACCTACATTATCCCTATGAACCCCTAATCTGCTGCCCCTAACATCGCCGACACCTATATTATATTAATTAACCCCTAATCTGCCGCCCCCAACGTCGCCGCCACCTACCTACAATTATTAACCCTTAATCTGCCGACCGGACATTGTCGCCACTATAATAAATGTATTAACCCCTAAACCGCCGCACTCCCATGTCGCAAACACTATAATACATTTTATTAACCCCTAATCTGCCCTCCCTAACATCGCCGCCACCTACCTACAAATATTAACCCCTAATCTGCCGCCCCCAACGTCGCCGCTACTATAATAAAGTTATTAACCCCTAAACTTAAGTCTAACCCCCCCTAAGTTAAATATAATTTAAATAAATCTAAATAAAATTACTGTAATTAAATAAATTAATCCTATTTAAAACTAAATACTTGCCTATAAAATAAACCCTAATATAGCTACAATATAACTAATAGTTACATTGTAGCTATTTTAGGATTTATATTTATTTTACAGGCAACTTTGTATTTATTTTAACTAGGTACAATAGCTATTAATTAGTTAACTATTTAATAGCTACCTAGTTAAAATAATTACAAATTTACCTGTAAAATAAATCCTAACCTAAGTTACAAATACACCTAACACTACACTATCAATAAATTAATTAAATAAATTAACTACAATTATCTAACATAAAATACAATTAAATAAACTAAACTATATTACAAAAAAAACAAAAACTAAATTACAACAAATAAAAAAATATTACAAGAATTTTAATCTAATTACACCTAATCTAAGCCCCCTAATAAAATAAAAAAGCCCCCCAAAATAATAAAATTCCCTATCCTAAACTAAATTACAAAGTAATCAGCTCTTTTACCAGCCCTTAAAAGGGCTTTTTGCCGGGCATTGCCCCAAAGTAATCAGCTGTTTTACCTGTAAAAACAAACAAATACAATACCCCCCCAACATTACAACCCACCACCCACACACCCCTACTCTAAAACCCACCCGATCCCCCCTTAAAAAAACCTAACACTACCCCATTGAAGATCACCCTACCTTGAGCCATCTTCAGCCAGCCGGGCACCGATGGGGCAAAAGAGGACATCCGGACCGGCACAAGTCTTCATCTGATCAGGCCAGAAGTCTTCATCCAATCGGGACAGAAGAGGTCCTCCATCCAGCAGAAGTTTTCATCCAAGCGGCATCTTCTATCTTCAATCAATCGGAGCGGGTCCATCTTCTATCCAGCCGACGCGGAGCCATCCTCTTCTTCCGATGTCCTAACGAAGAATGACGGTTCCTTTAAATGACGTCATCCAAGATGGCGTCCCTCGAATTCCGATTGGCTGATAGGATTCTATCAGCCAATCGGAATAAAGGTAGGAAAATTCCGATTGGTTGATTTAATCAGCCAATCGGATTGAAGTTCAATCCGATTGGCTGATTGGATCAGCCAATAGAATTGACCTCGCATTCTTATTGGCTGATCCAATCAGCCAATCGGATTTAAGGTAGGAAAATTCCGATTGGTTGATTTAATCAGCCAATCGGATTAAAGTTCAATCCGATTGGCTGATTGGATCAGCCAATAAAATTGACCTCGCATTCTATTGGCTGATCCAATCAGCCAATCGGATTGAACTTCAATCCAATTGGCTGATTAAATCAACCAATCGGAATTTTCCTACCTTAATTCCGATTGGCTGATAGAATCCTATCAGCCAATCAGAATTCGAGGGACGCTATCTTGGATGACGTCATTTAAAGGAACCGTCATTCTTCATTAGGACATCGGAAGAAGAGGATGGCTCCGCGTCGGCTGGATAGAAGATGGACCCGCTCCGCTCCGATTGATTGAAGATAGAAGATGCCGCTTGGATGAAGACTTCTGCTGGATGGAGGACCTCTTCTGCCCCGATCAGATGAAGACTTCTGGCCGGATCGGATGAAGACTTGTGCCGATCCGGATGTCCTCTTCTGCCCCATCGGTGCCCGGCTGGCTGAAGACGGCTCAAGGTAGGGTGATCTTCAGTGGGGTAGTGTTAGGTTTTTTTAAAGGGGGGATCGGGTGGGTTTTAGAGTAGGGGCGTGTGGGTGGTGGGTTGTAATGTTGGGGGGGTATTGTATTTGTTTTTTTTACAGGTAAAAGAGCTGATTACTTTGTTATTACTTTTTGTTATTTAGTGTTTGTTTTTTTGTAATATAGTTTAGTTTATTTAATTGTATTTTATGTTAGATAATTGTAGTTAATTTATTTAATTTATTTATTGATAGTGTAGTGTTTGGTGTATTTGTAACTTAGGTTAGGATTTATTTTACAGTTAATTTTGTAATTTTTTTAACTAGGTAGCTAATAAATAGTTATTAACTATTTAATAGCTATTGTACCTAGTTAAAATAAATACAAAGTTGCCTGTAAAATAAAAATAAACCCTAAGATGGCTATAATGTAACTATTAGTTATATTAGTAGAAAAGATGAGGCAGTAGTCGTTCCTGATGTGAATAAAAGTCCAATCTTTATTTCTCAATTAAAACATCACAGCAAAGGGTAAGAAGGTGCAGGCTGGTTGACTAGTTTCGGCAGAGTGCCGTAATCATAATCCTGCAGCCACTTAAAATTGTGCATATTTAAAGGGGTTTCCAAACACAGTGATTGGTCAATGTTGGTGGGAGTGTAAATCTACTCCCTCACATATTAACCTCTTACTAACAATTATCTAACCTATTCAGAAATGTGACCTTATTTACATAGTGTGAGGCCTTAGGATATATTAATCACAAATAATCAATTCGTTATTGCAGTCTCAAAAATATATATATATATATATGTATCTTGTGCATATATTAAAAGATATACAGCACATATTCACATTTTCACAACTATATCATAGATAGTAATAATATGATATAAACATGTATGTACATATTTATAGAGAGTATATAACATGGGTATGTAAGAAATCTATATTCATGCTAATATAGTCGTACATAAATGCATACATGGATATGACAATAGTAGGATAACTACAATATGCTATTTGAATAATTAAATACATACAATAATAGACACATTTCCAAGAGATATATTCCAAACCTATTTTCATTTTGTACTTGACTTTTTGGAATGCTTAGGCCCTAATCTGATCTAGTTCAAAACTCAAAACTAGTAGTCAATAAGCTAAATATTCCTTTATTTTGGCTATGGAATTAAACTCATGTAATGTGCTTATAGTATGTTATACAAATTATATGGGACTATGCCCAAAATCAATAGACACATGTGTCTATAAACAAAGTTACTAGTGTATGCTTAAGAGCTGTGCATAAGTGTATATCCCTAAATACTAAGATATGTAAAAGATGGCCCAAAGCAGAATTCCCTCTTATGTTGACGAAAGGTAAATCAGTGTAAACTCCGGAAGTCTGGCACTGTAGGAGAAACGGAGAGAATCTAATCCTTGCAGGGGAACCGGCAGCTTAGCCGTTGTTTGTCCCCATTTAGGAGCACGCCTCTGAAGAAATCCTTACTGACCAGACACGGACCTTAGCGAATCCTCACGGCAGAAGGGTGAGTTTTGAATTTCACCCTATTCCGCAATAGTGGATGCCTGAAAGTACTGGGGCTTACATGAATTATAGTTCCTGTTTGAGGGGGGTGTGTTGTGCCACTGTTACAGCCTTGTTCTATGTGGTTTCTACTACTCACCACTGATGTCCTGGCTTTGAGTGCTACTATCCTATTGAATGTGACTTTATACCTGGGACTAGTTTTCTCATTTTATTAGTTATATTGTAGCTATATTAGGGTTTATTTTACAGGTAAGTATTTAGTTTTAAATAGGATTAATTTATTTAATTATAGTAATTTTATTTAGATTTATTTAAGTTATATTTAACTTGGGGGTGTTAGGGTTAGGGTTAGACTTAGGTTTAGGGGTTAGTAACTTTATTATAGTAGCGGCGACATTGGGGGCGGGAGATTAGGGGTTAATAATTGTAGGTAGGTGGCTGCGATGTTAGGGACGGCAGATTAGGGGTTAATACAATTTATTATAGTGTTTGCGAGGTGGGAGTGCGGCGGTTTAGGGGTTAATACATTTATTATAGTGGTGGCGATGTCCGGTCTGCAGATTAGGGGTTAATAAGTGTAGGTAGGTGGCGGCGACTTTGGGGGGCAGATTAGGGGTTAATAAATATAATGTAGGTGTCGGCGATGTTAGGGGCAGCAGATTAGGGGTTCATAGGTATAATGTAAGTGGCGGCGATGTCCGGTCGGCAGATTAGGGGTTAAATCATTTTATTATAGTGTTTGCGATGTGGGGGGCCTTGGTTTAGGGGTTAATAGGTAGTTTATGGGTGTTAGTGTACTTTGTAGCACTGTAGTTAAGAGCTTTATTCTGGCGTTAGCCCATAAAACTCTTAAATACTGACTTTTATATGCGGTAGGAGTCTTGGAGGTAGAGGCTGTACCGCTCACTTCTTCCAAGACTTGTAATACCAGCGTTAGCCAAATCCCATTAAAAAGATAGGATACGCAATTGACTTAAGGGGATTTGCGGTATGGAAAAGTCACAGAGAAAAAGTGAGCGGTACACCTGTACCTGCCATACTCGTAATACCAGCGGGCATTAAAAAGCAGCATTAGGAACCCTTAACGCTGCTTTTTAAAGCTAACGCAGAACTCGTAATCTAGGTGTTTTTTATTTTTTGTAATTTTAGATTTAAGTGTAAGGCAGCTTAGGTTTTATTTCACAGGTAATCTTGTATTTATTTTAACTAGGTAGTTAATAAATAGTTAATAACTATTTAATAACTAGTCTACCTAGTTAAAATAAATACAAACTTACCAGTGAAATAAACATTTTTTGAAATACTTATAATGGCTGCGCTGTAGGGGGTTAAATAACGCAACTTTTGTTGCGTTCGTTAATTTCCCTATAGCGCGCATAACTCGTAATCTAGCTATTAGTGAATAAATACATAAATAATCAAGCACACAAAAAAATTTGATGGTAGATTTTTTTTTTTATTGTTTACTAGTACTAAAGCCTGTGTACACGGGACATTTTTTGCAGTACAGCCCTTGCTCTCTCCCCCCTCTCTTTGGCTATCTTCCCCCCCCTTTGGCTACCTCCCCCCCCCTTGGGCTATCTTCCCCCCTTCCCCCCCCTTGGGCTATCTTCCCCCCTCCCCCCCTTGGGCTATCTTCCCCCCTTCCTCCCCCTCCCTTGGGCTATGTTCCCCCCTTCCTCCCCCCCCCCCCCCTTGGGCTATCTTCCCCCCTTCCTCCCTCCTCCCCCCCCTTGGGCTATCTTCCCCCCTCCCCCCCTTGGGCTATCTTCCCCCCTTCCTCCCCCCCCTTGGGCTATCTTCCCCCCTTCCTCCCCCCCCTTGGGCTATCTTCCCCCCTTCCCCCCCCCCCTTGGGCTATCTTCCCCCCTTCCCCCCCCCCTTGGGCTATCTTCCCCCCTTGGGCTATCTTCCCCCCCCCTTGGGCTATCTTCCCCCCTTCCCCCCCCCCCCTTGGGCTATCTTCCCCCCTCCCCCCCCTTGGGCTATCTTCCCCCCTTCCTCCCTCCTCCCCCCCCCTTGGGCTATCTTCCCCCTCCCCCCCCCCTTGGGCTATCTTCCCCCCTCCCTTCCCCTTGGGCTATCTTCCCCCCTCCCCCCCCCCCCCCTTGGGCTATCTTCCCCCCTCCCCCCCCCCCCTTGGGCTATCTTCCCCCCTTCCCCCCCTTTGGGCTATCTCCCCCCCCCTTTGGCTCTCTTCCCCCCCCCCTTTGGCTATCTCCCCCCCCCCCTTTGGCTCTCTCCCCCCCCCCTTTTTAGCTCTCTCCCCCCTCCTTTGGCTCTTCCCCCCCCCCTCTTTGGCTCTCTCCCCCCTCCTTTGGCTCTTTAAAGCTTTGGTGTGTTCTTATAGCTTTAGCTTTAGTTTTTCTTAAATCCAAGGATGTTTGAATGCTTCATTCGGGGTCATGCGAAGAGTAGGATCCCACGTTAAGCATTTTTTCAGAAAGTCCAAAAACAGGGCATCTTCGCAGCCTTTTAAAGCCTGCACCCAATCTTTGCTTCCAGGGGAGCCTCTGAATTGTCCTCGTCTGGTATAACCACCCTGGAGTTGCGTAGAACCATCTTGCAAGGTTGTAACTTTGCAATACAGAGACTTGATGTCAAAAAAATTATTGGTTCGTTTTGAAGAATTCAGAAGGTTTTGGGATGGCATTCCCAATAGCTCAATCATGCATGCGAGTAGATCATTATCATTATCATCGCTGCAAAAGAGTATCTCTCCAGTTAGGAGCTCGGCTAAGATACATCCGAAGCTCCACATATCTACTGGAGTTCCACAGTTGCCTCCAAGAAGGACCTCTGGTGCTCGGTAGTATACAGTCTGTAAAGGGTATTGATGCTGGTGTTCATATTGGCTGCAGCCAAAGTCAATAACCCTAATGTCAAGTCCGGTATTTTGTTGTCTCAATAAAATATTTTCAGGCTTTAGGTCACAGTGCATAATGCCATGTCTTTTCAAAGTATATAAGCACTGTAGGATTTCTAGAGCAAACATCTTTACCAATGTCAGACTAAAGCCCTTAAATTCCTTTCTCTTCATTAGTTCATAAAGTTCCATGTCCAGCAGTTCAAATGACATACACACATGATTACGGAAGGTGAATGTATCCATCATGTGCACTACATTAAATGTGTTGTCTTTGTCCAGTTTCCGTAACTGTTGTAATATGTTTATTTCCTCTTCAGCTTGGAGGCGAAAAGCTTCTTCATTTCTGATCATTTTTAAAGCCACATGTTGTTTCAGTTTGTGGTCAAAGGCCTTGATGACTTCTCCATAGCCTCCTTTACCAAGTACCTTTTCAATTTGATATCTGTAGGCAATGTGGTCATTTGGTGTCTGCTTGTAGAAGCCCAGTTGGTTATCATATCCATTGTTTCTGCCTCCAATTACACCATGAAGTTTATCTGCATTCTGGCCCCAATAATATATTTCCATGTAACTGACAATTTCTTGGTGTTCCATGGTTGTCAGCTCACTCCTGTGGAGCCTCATTACCTGTCCTGGAGTTAAGTTTGAAGCAATGAGAGCATCATCTTTTAATGATTGTATGGAAGTGCCCTCTTTGCAGTAGTTAAGATCAGAGACTGAATCTACTACATTTGCTTCATCAGCGTTCTTCTGTGTATCATCTTCAGTCAGATTGACGATGTTTCCAGCTTGCTCCTGTTGATCTCTCACATTCTTTTTACGATGGTAATGTTTGTAGATCCACCAACACCCAGCAAGGGCAAGGACTCCAGGTACAGCAAATTTGATCAATTTTTTTAAGGGTGGTGTCATTTTACAAGTTTTTTTTATGGAGCACTGGGTCAGAAATGACTGAATAGGGTGAATCTTGCTCTCTGACTCCTGAGTGATTGCAAATGGAATTATGACATCACAGATATTCACTTTGAAAAATATTTCTTTAGCAATATGTATTTGCATATTGTGATGTCACAGAGTGCTGTCAAAGAAAAAATCACCAGTTTTGACTGGTTATAGGAAGTTGAGAAAGGATTTACTCAAGTTAAAGGGACAGTCTACTCCAGAAATGTTGTTGTTTAAAAAGATAGATAATCCCTTTATTACCCAATCCCCAGTTGTGCATAACCAGCACAGTTATATTAAAGGCACACTAAACCCAAATGTTTTCTTTCGTGATTCAGATAGAGCATGCAATTTTAAGCAAATTTCTAATTTAATCCTATTATCAATTTGTCTTCAATCTCTTGCTATCTTTATTTGAAAATGATAAATGCAGCCAGCCCATTTTAGGTTCAGCTTAGTGGAGGCTGACATTTACCCACTAATAAGCAAGCATAACCCAGGTTCTCAACCAAAAATGGGCCGGCTCCTATGCATCACATTCCTGTTGCTTAAAATTGCATGCTCTATCTGAATCATAAAATAAAACATTTGGGTTTAGTATCCCTTTAAGTTAAGTAATTATTTTACATTATTAATAAAATAAACTTTCCAACAGCCAGCATTTAAAGGGGCATGAAGATTAATAGTAAAATGAGCTTCCTGGTTTTAGTTGTTTTTTTTTACCAATTTTTACACCCAAGGGATTCCTCTGTGTGTCTATCAATCAGATCTATATTTGGGCATAGGTTTCATGAATGAGTATTACCTTTACTCAAGGGCCTGAGAGTATCAGTATATATATTTATAGATTTGTGTGCATGCTAGTTCATGTAAATCTATCTGTGTACATATATAAAACATATGACTCTTAAGTGGAAGCCATGTAATCTACTGTCCTAAACTTCTTGACAGAAACTAATATGAATCTTTTTTAAATCTTATAGAAAAAAGAAACATACAGTAGGTTATAAGATTGCGTTAAAAATAGCACACCTGAATAGATAAGCATAATGATCAAATAATATGAATGGAAGTCTGTATAGTTCCTCTGTTGATACAGGCTTTTATAAAGCCTTAGGCCAAGTTTACAGTGGTGTAATCATTTTGGTTGGCCAATAACTATTAATGTAACCACCCTAAAAGCACTTTATCTTCCTATGCAAGCTAAAAATAAGTCTATGGGGTCAATAATTTATGATAGTGCGGACGGAAATGTCCGCCACGCATCGATAAATGCCCACAGCATACGCTGTTGGCATTTATCATTGCACCAGCAGTTCTTGTGAACTGCTGGTGCAATGCCGCCCCCTGCAGATGATTTGCGGCCATTCGGCCGCTAGCAGGGGGTGTCAATCAAACCGATTGTATTCGATTGGGTTTATTTCTATCCGCTGCCTTAGAGCGGACGGACAGGCTATGGAGCAGCGGTCTTTAGACCGCTGCTTCATAACTTCTGTTTCCACGGAGCTTGATAAATTGACATACTGTACTTCTGAAGACATGATTAAGGGCTGTGTTAAAAGTACAGTCTAGTCCAAAATAAACTTTCATGATTCAAATAGAGAATGTAATTTTAAACAATTTTCTAATGTACTTTTATCACCAATTTTGCTTTGTTCTCTTGGTATTCTTAGTTGAAAGCTAAACCTAGGTATGCTCATATGTTAATTTCTAAGCCCTTGAAGGCTGTCTATTCTCTCAGGGCATTTTGGCAGTTTTTCACCACTAGAGGGTGTTAGTTCATGTATGTCATATAGATAACACTGTGTTCATGCACGTGGATTTCCAGTGAGCCAGCTCTGATTGGCTAAAATGGATGTCTGTCAAAAGAACTGAAATAAGGGGACAGTTTGCAGAGGCTTAGATACAAGGTAATCACAGAGGTAAAAAGTGTATTTATATAACTGTGTTGGTTATGCACAACTAGGGAATGGGTAATAAAGGGATTATCTTTTTAATAACATTTCTGGTGTAGACTGTCCCTTTAAAAACATTTTTTTGCTTTGATCCATATGTAGTAAAATAAAAAGGCGGTTTTGTACTACTATGCTGGATATAATTTGGATGTGCTCACAAAAAACATGACATCAGTTTAACACTATGGGTTAGATTTAACAAGTGTCGGGCGGACATGATTCACTGTAGCGAATCATGTCCGCCTGACATCGCTAAATACCGACAGCATACACTGTCTTGTGAAATGCTTGTGCAATCCCGCACGGTGCACATTCACGGACGGGGTGTCAATCATCCAGATCAGATTGGGATGATTGAAGTCCACCACCTTTTAGGTGGCAGACAAGTTAAGGAGCAGCGATCTTACAACCGCTGTTTCTTAACTTACGTTTCCGGCGAGCCGGAAACTATGGACGTAGAGAGCGGCATCCGCTGCTTGTTAAATTTACCCCCTGCTAGATTACAAGTTACTTTGTGCTAGGTCTTGCACATCAGTATTGATTTATCTGGTAAATTATTAGTTAAATAATTTAACTAAAGACTTGTTGAGTGCGAGTGGTAAAATGAATGCATCCTACATCCTATAATGGAAATCACTAATTAGCCGCTGGCGTCCATTTATCATTGTGCGGACGAACATGATCTGCTATAGCGAACCGTGTCCGCCGCACATCGATAAATGCTGTCGGCATTTATCATTGCACCAGCAGTTCTTGTGAACTGCTGGTGCAACGCCGCCCCCTGCAGATTCGCGGCAAATCGGGGGTGTCAATCAACCCGATCGTATTGGATCGGGTTAATTTCCGGCAATGTCTGTCCGCCGCCTCAGAGCAGGCGGACAGGTTATGGAGCAGCGGTCTTTAGACCGCTGGTGTTTCTGGCGAGCCTTCACGGGACATCAAGCTCTGTTCGGAGCTTGATAAATAGACCCCTTAGCCACATTTACCTTGATATTGTAAGTTGAGTGTCGTATGTCTAATGCTCACAATAGTCAGCTTGTAATATCACTTTATAAGCTGATGTAACAGTCCTCACCTGCACTAAAATATATCTAACCCCAAGTAAAAAAAGCTTTTATAAAAAATAATCAATACTGAAAAAGTTACTGAAAAAAGAATACAGTGAGACATTATTATTGAAAACAAAAATACACTACAAAACTCTAAAAAATACATTTTCATGGACCACAGTGGATCAAGATATGAGACACCAAACAGTAGTCTTCAGGTGTGAAGTATTTTATTTTTATTTTTAAATTACTTTCATTTTATGCAACAGTATTTTTTTAGTAACTAACGGCTAGACTACAAGTTTTGCGTTATGAGGGAAAAAGCCTCATAACGCTTCATTTTCCCTACCACTGCTATTACAAGTTTCCGTAGCGCCATAAATATAACCATCTACGCCAGTGGCATATTTAGGTTTTGTGCTGCCCTAGGCACTCAACATTTTTTTTCCCCTTAATATTTTTTGGGGAAAAGAAATGGGGGGAGAAAAGGGAAAGAAAGGAATGAAGGGAGGGAGGGAGGAAGACAAGAGAAAAGTGGGGGAGAGAGGAGAAAAGGGGGAGGGAAAGAAGGGAGGGAAAGAAATGAGTGAGAGAAGGGAGCAAGGTGAGAGAAAGAAGGGAGGGAAAGAAGAGAGTGAGGAAGGGAAAGAAATAAGGAAGGGAAAGAGGGAGTGAGTTGAGGGAGGAAGGGGGTTGAGGGAGGAAGAGAGTTGAGGAAGGGAGGGAGAAAGGGAAAGAAGAATACATTTTGAAACAATCACTGCCCTTCACATGCAACAACATACAGTAATTACCTTCATTCAAGTAAGTACTTTTTAAGTGTCCGTTTACTATTTACTCTGTGGGTTCATGAATGCAGAGAAAGCTATTAGTAGCTAACATACATTAGAACTGAGAGTTTATGATTAGACATCACATGAATGCAGAGAAAGCTATTAGTAGCTAACATACATTAGCGCTGAAAGTTTATGATTAGACATCACATGAATGCAGAGAAAGCTATTAGTAGCTTACATACATTAGCACTGAGAGTTTATGATTAGACATCACATGAATACAGAGAAAGCTATTAGTAGCTAACATACATTAGCGCTGAGAGTTTATGATTAGACATCACATGAATGCAGAGAAAGCTATAAGTAGCTAACATACATTAGCGCTGAGAGTTTATGATTAGACATCACATGAATGCAGAGAAAGCTATTAGTAGCTAACATACATTAGCGCTGAGAGTTTATTATTAGACATCACATGAATGCAGAGAAAGCTATTAGTAGCTAACGTACATTAGCGCTGAGAGTTTATGATTAGACATCACATGAATGCAGAGAAATCTATTAGTAGCTAACATACATTAGCGCTGAGAGTTTATTATTAGATATCACATGAATGCAGAGAAAGCTATTAGTAGCTAACATACATTAGCGCTGAGAGTTTATTATTAGATATCACATGAATGCAGAGAAAGCTATTAGTAGCTAACATACATTAGCGCTGAGAGTTTATTATTAGATATCACATGAATGCAGAGAAAGCTATTAGTAGCTAACATACATTAGCGCTGAGAGTTTATGATTAGACATCACATGAATGCAGAGAAAGCTATTAGTAGCTAACATACATTAGCGCTGAGAGTTTATTATTAGACATCACATGAATGCAGAGAAAGCTATTAGTAGCTAACATACATTAGCGCTGAGAGTTTATGATTAGACATCACATGAATGCAGAGAAATCTATTAGTAGCTAACAAACATTAGCGCTGAGAGTTTATGATTACACATCACATGAATGCAGAGAAAGCTATTAGTAGCTAACATACATTAGCGCTGAGAGTTTATTATTAGATATCACATGAATGCAGAGAAAGCTATTAGTAGCTAACATACATTAGCGCTGAGAGTTTATTATTAGATATCACATGAATGCAGAGAAAGCTATTAGTAGCTAACATACATTAGCGCTGAGAGTTTATGATTAGACATCACATGAATGCAGAGAAAGCTATTAGTAGCTAACATACATTAGCGCTGAGAGTTTATGATTAGACATCACATGAATGCAGAGAAAGCTATTAGTAGCTAACATACATTAGCGCTGAGAGTTTATGATTAGACATCACAAGCTGATCTAAGCAGTGCACATAAGCATCCAGTCTGTTAATTTCTAAGACCTGCAATAAGCACTGCACTCGCAGACCCACCACAGCTGACAAGGGGAGGCAGCATATCGGCACACGGTCTTCTCCTCCAGTCTCACCTTGTAAGCATATCCCCGGGCAAGTTTCTCACCAAGAACGCTTCTACTACAAAAATGCCGACGGCTCTAAATGAAGCAACGGTTTAAAGGAGCACTGCCTGTGAAGAGGACCTTAATCGCACATGCTTTGTCTTCTCTGTAAAAGCCTGCACTTTATCACTCACTGTACTGTGTGCTGGCTTTTAGAGAGAGGATAGGGCAGATGTGCTGCCCCTCCCAAATCTGCTGTCCTAGGCACCGGCCTTGTTGGCCTAGGCAATAATACGCCCCTGATCTACGCTCAAATACATACCGCTCACACAGACCCAGTAGTTAATGATATATCGATAACAAAACATCCATGAATCACTTCAAAAAATTACACAAAGTAGACTTACACTCATACAAACACTCGACAATATTTATTTTTTATATTCAAATTTTTCATGTCAAAATATAACAGAACAAAGTTACAAGATCTCGGGTGTTTGAAAAAAAATGCACACAAACCCATTTAACATTGACTTACATAGACATACGGGAACATACACTCATATAGCTACATCTAACAACAAATATTATCACATACATACAGAATTAGATACATACAAACAATATACAGCACATTACCTACACAAAACATATTTTTATTATGAAATTAACAAGTGTTGTTTTTTATTTCTCTTAAAAAGAATTTCCTCCATTGACTTCTATGGGGAATACGTGCTCGTGTACACGACCGACAAATTTACCTAACGCACGAAAATAAAATTGACTTTAAAACTCGTAATACCAGCGTTAGAATTGTGGCGCTAATTCATTCATTCTTGTGTTAGTCCCGCTATGACAAATAGATCAAGAAATTACTATTTCCCTATGGAGTTATGGCTTTTACTTGTGTGAACATCACTACAACATCACATTCTTAAAGGAAATTAAGACTAGAAATCACCATTAATTCTATCATTAACAATATGAAACCGTTTTAAAAAAATTAAATCATATTTAAACGGACAGAAAATGATTTTTTACATTTCATTTTCATTATTCACATTGTAAACACGTCTCATTTACGTCTATTATAGCATTTTATTTATTAAAATCACATGCTTGTATGAACAGCATATCTAGATAGGCTCACCAGATGACGATTGATGGATGCACATACATGCCTTTTGCCATTGACTCATACATGTGCATTGATATTCTGGCAAAAAAACACATAAAACAATGAATACATCATTTTGCGTTATGAGGGAAAAAGCCTCATAACGCTTCATTTTCCCTACCACTGCTATTACAAGTTTCCGTAGCGCCATAAATATAACCATCTACGCCAGTGGCATATTTAGGTTTTGTGCTGCCCTAGGCACTCAACATTTTTTTTCCCCTTAATATTTTTTGGGGAAAAGAAATGGGGGGAGAAAAGGGAAAGAAAGGAATGAAGGGAGGGAGGGAGGAAGACAAGAGAAAAGTGGGGGGAGAGAGGAGAAAAGGGGGAGGGAAAGAAGGGAGGGAAAGAAATGAGTGAGAGAAGGGAGCAAGGTGAGAGAAAGAAGGGAGGGAAAGAAGAGAGTGAGGAAGGGAAAGAAATAAGGAAGGGAAAGAGGGAGTGAGTTGAGGGAGGAAGGGGGTTGAGGGAGGAAGAGAGTTGAGGAAGGGAGGGAGAAAGGGAAAGAAGAATACATTTTGAAACAATCACTGCCCTTCACATGCAACAACATACAGTAATTACCTTCATTCAAGTAAGTACTTTTTAAGTGTCCGTTTACTATTTACTCTGTGGGTTCATGAATGCAGAGAAAGCTATTAGTAGCTAACATACATTAGAACTGAGAGTTTATGATTAGACATCACATGAATGCAGAGAAAGCTATTAGTAGCTAACATACATTAGCGCTGAGAGTTTATGATTACACATCACATGAATGCAGAGAAAGCTATTAGTAGCTAACATACATTAGCGCTGAGAGTTTATTATTAGATATCACATGAATGCAGAGAAAGCTATTAGTAGCTAACATACATTAGCGCTGAGAGTTTATTATTAGATATCACATGAATGCAGAGAAAGCTATTAGTAGCTAACATACATTAGCGCTGAGAGTTTATGATTAGACATCACATGAATGCAGAGAAAGCTATTAGTAGCTAACATACATTAGCGCTGAGAGTTTATTATTAGACATCACATGAATGCAGAGAAAGCTATTAGTAGCTAACATACATTAGCGCTGAGAGTTTATGATTAGACATCACATGAATGCAGAGAAATCTATTAGTAGCTAACAAACATTAGCGCTGAGAGTTTATGATTACACATCACATGAATGCAGAGAAAGCTATTAGTAGCTAACATACATTAGCGCTGAGAGTTTATTATTAGATATCACATGAATGCAGAGAAAGCTATTAGTAGCTAACATACATTAGCGCTGAGAGTTTATTATTAGAAATCACATGAATGCAGAGAAAGCTATTAGTAGCTAACATACATTAGCGCTGAGAGTTTATGATTAGACATCACATGAATGCAGAGAAAGCTATTAGTAGCTAACATACATTAGCGCTGAGAGTTTATGATTAGACATCACATGAATGCAGAGAAAGCTATTAGTAGCTAACATACATTAGCGCTGAGAGTTTATGATTAGACATCACAAGCTGATCTAAGCAGTGCACATAAGCATCCAGTCTGTTAATTTCTAAGACCTGCAATAAGCACTGCACTCGCAGACCCACCACAGCTGACAAGGGGAGGCAGCATATCGGCACACGGTCTTCTCCTCCAGTCTCACCTTGTAAGCATATCCCCGGGCAAGTTTCTCACCAAGAACGCTTCTACTACAAAAATGCCGACGGCTCTAAATGAAGCAACGGTTTAAAGGAGCACTGCCTGTGAAGAGGACCTTAATCGCACGTGCTTTGTCTTCTCTGTAAAAGCCTGCACTTTATCACTCACTGTACTGTGTGCTGGCTTTTAGAGAGAGGATAGGGCAGATGTGCTGCCCCTCCCAAATCTGCTGTCCTAGGCACCGGCCTTGTTGGCCTAGGCAATAATACGCCCCTGATCTACGCTCAAATACATACCGCTCACACAGACCCAGTAGTTAATGATATATCGATAACAAAACATCCATGAATCACTTCAAAAAATTACACAAAGTAGACTTACACTCATACAAACACTCGACAATATTTATTTTTTATATTCAAATTTTTCATGTCAAAATATAACAGAACAAAGTTACAAGATCTCGGGTGTTTGAAAAAAAATGCACACAAACCCATTTAACATTGACTTACATAGACATACGGGAACATACACTCATATAGCTACATCTAACAACAAATATTATCACATACATACAGAATTAGATACATACAAACAATATACAGCACATTACCTACACAAAACATATTTTTATTATGAAATTAACAAGTGTTGTTTTTTATTTCTCTTAAAAAGAATTTCCTCCATTGACTTCTATGGGGAATACGTGCTCGTGTACACGACCGACAAATTTACCTAACGCACGAAAAAAAAATTGACTTTAAAACTCGTAATACCAGCGTTAGAATTGTGGCGCTAATTCATTCATTCTTGTGTTAGTCCCGCTATGACAAATAGATCAAGAAATTACTATTTCCCTATGGAGTTATGGCTTTTACTTGTGTGAACATCACTACAACATCACATTCTTAAAGGAAATTAAGACTAGAAATCACCATTAATTCTATCATTAACAATATGAAACCGTTTTAAAAAAATTAAATCATATTTAAACGGACAGAAAATGATTTTTTACATTTCATTTTCATTATTCACATTGTAAACACGTCTCATTTACGTCTATTATAGCATTTTATTTATTAAAATCACATGCTTGTATGAACAGCATATCTAGATAGGCTCACCAGATGACGATTGATGGATGCACATACATGCCTTTTGCCATTGACTCATACATGTGCATTGATATTCTGGCAAAAAAACACATAAAACAATGAATTCATCATACAACTACATTGGAAGGTTGGGTAACATTGGATTCTCTCTCGGAATCATGAAAGATCAATTATGGATTTAGTGTCCCTTTAACATCACAATTTACTCATAATATACCATTAGGAATTACGTTTAATAATAACATATAATTCAAAAATATTTGAGTTGTCGCTTTTTTGGAAGGAACAACAAAGCTATACTGCTTTATATAAATCAGCATATGTGGGAGAGAATCACAATTCATACGTATATGTACATAACACATCACACAACAGCAAAACACACATTTATCTTTTTAATAAGCACACAATAAGAATGTTGCAAAATACAACAACACAACGGAGATTTGCACACTAGACAGGCATGTTGCTAATATGATGACATCATTCTAAGCTTCAACCATACAGATTACAGCATTCGGACTGTACCGCCCCTTTCAGCAGTTTCTAACTCAATACTACAATATTACATATACGTAAACGAGAGTTTGGAAGATCTTCTTTATTGTTGCGATATCAATGGGACACGTAAAATATTGACATCTCGCAAATGTCACCCGTTACTTTCTCGTTTGTCAACAATATTGCAGCAACATTGGTCGATCAGATTCTATGCCATGTCTATGCACACATTATACACAAGTATGCACTTTCATTCATGTTAGCGTGGACGTGTGCTTTTTACTATAACATCGCGTTTAATAAGTATTTGTTACGCATATGAACAAACATCATGAAGATGCACTGTATATGTTACATTTTACACTTTCACATTACAATTCATTGGGGGGAAATAAATTTAATCAAACACAAGAAAATCCACCCACTTTGAAAGCATTTGCGCCGCTCAGATACAATAAAGTGTATACAATCAGCAATCATTACGAACACACTACCATTGGACATATTGCACTATAAATCCCCCAAACAACATGGCCAAAGCGTCCCTTGTGATCGACATTGTATCAAATTGCTTCTGTGTGTTTGCATACCTTTATACTCCTTGTGTGTTTGCTCTGCTGTTTAGCTTTGTGCTGTTTGGTTTGCAAATATGGATGAGCCGTAGTTAGTTGGTGCTGGTGCTGTTGCACGAGTTGTGTACAACAGAATCAGGCGTGCTCGGCATCTCCAAGAGAGACGTAGGGCTCGCCTGATTAGAGGTCTTCGTGTTTAAAGGGTGAGGCCCACCTTGGATAACATAAGCGACTTTGAGGTTTATGACAAGTATAGGCTCAATCGCGAACAGCTCATTAGCCTTTACGAAGTACTTAAACCTCATATGGAGCCACGTAAACGTATGCGGACTACAATCCCTGGCATGACCAAGATGCTAAGTTGTATACACGTCCTGGCCTCCGGAAGTTTTCAATCTGGAGAGGGGTACATGCATGGGCTGTCTCAGGGTACCTTCTCTGTGGTTTTTGACAATTTTCTCGACACCATGGTACGAGTTTGTAAGCTTTATATAGGATTCCCTCAAAATGATGGTGATTGGAGGAGCCTAAAGAGGGAATTCTATGCAATAGCTGAAATGCCCAATGTCTTGGGAGCAATAGATTGCACCCACATTGCGCTGCGTGCTCCAGCAGATGAACAGCCCTTCCGAAATCGCAAACACTTTCATAGTCTCAACGTGCAGTTCGTTTGTGACGCACGGATGTGGATTATGAATGTGTGTGCGAATTTCGTCGAGGCTTGTCATGATGCCTGTATCCTCAGGCAGTCGTCCCTGTGGCGGCAGTTTGAGGGCAGACAGTTTCCCCATAGGTGGCTCGTTGGTGAGTACTTGTGCACAACATCGTTAATTAGTTAGACAATTGCCACTGTAATCTTCAAAAATTGTTGTGTTTGTGCAAAATGTGCAGCTATAGGATGCGCTTTAACCATTTAATTGTCTCTTTCAGCAAATGTCTAGTTTTAGCTCCAAGCAGATATGTAGCATGTCCTAGCTTAAATGTGCAGCTATAGGATGCTATTTAACCATTTATTTCTCTTTTAGCAAATGTCTAGTTTATGCGAAAAACACATATGTAGCATGCCCTAGCTTAAATGTGCAGTTATAGGATGCAATTTAACCATTTATTTTTCTTTTAGCAAATGTCTAGTTTATGCGAAAAACACATATGTAGCATGTCCTACCTTAAATGTGCAGCTATAGGATGCGATTTAACCATTTTGTTGTCTTTCTGCAAATGTCTAGTTTTAGCTACAAACAGATATGTAGCCTAGCTTAAATGTGCAGCTCTAGGATGCGCTTTAACCATTTAATTGTCTCTTTCAGCAAAAGTCTAGTTTTAGCTCCAAATCAGGAGGCAAAGTCATTACAGGAGCCAATGCCAGAATCATCTGATGTATAAATTACCTATGATAATAAAAAGATAAAATTAGATTTTGATCTAATCATTTGTTGAACAATCCTAACATGTTTGCACAATTCTCTACTTCTCATTTCCCTAAAATTCACACATATTCGCAATGCTCCTATCTAACTTCTAGTATTTACCGTCTGAAGTGGCGGTTGATGATGTTTGCTCTGACATTGAGCCCCTCATCCCGGAATGGCCCCTCTAGAACAGGGTCGTCTTCCTCATCTTGGAGGAGGTCTCTGGGCGCCTGGACGGCCTGCAGCATCCCAGCCCGCTGAGCTATGTTATGCAGGACGCTGCAGACTATAACGATCTTTGCCACCTTACTAGGGCTGTATTGGAGGGCTCCTCCAGACCTGTCCAGGCATCTTAAGCGCATTTTGAGGAGCCCAAACATCCTCTCCACTACAGACCTAGTCCGCTTGTGCGACCGATTGTAGCGCTTCTGGGCGTCGTCAGTTGGGTTACGCAACGGCGTAATGAGCCAAAGACGGCTCATGTAACCCGAATCACCTATAAATAATGAACATAACAAAATGTCAAATATTAAAAATATCTCCTAAATTATTGAATTTATCTGTTTGTTGCTAAAACTAGACATTTGCTGAAAGAGACAATTAAATGGTTAAAGCGCATCCTATAGCTGCACATTTAAGCTAGGACATGCTACATATGCGTTTTTCGCATAAACTAGACATTTGCTAAAAGAGAAAGAAATGGTAACATTGCATCCTATAGCTGCACATTTAAGCTAAGACATGCTACATATCTGTTTGGAGCTAATACTAGATATTTGCTGAAAGAGACAATTAAATGGTTAAAGCGCATCCCAGAGCTGCACATTTTGCACATTACACAAACACAACTGTTTTTGAAGATTACAGTGGCAATTGTCTATCTAATTAACCATGTTGTGCACAAGTACTCGCCAACGAGACACCCATGGGGAAACTGTCTGCCCTCAAACTGCTGCCACAGGGACGACTGCCTGAGGATACGGGCATCATGCCAAGCCGCGCCGAAATTCGCACACACATTCATAATCCGCATCCGTGCGTTGCAAACAAACTGCACATTGAGACTATGAAAGTGGGTGCAATCTATTGCTCCCAAGACATTGGGCATTCGAGCTGTTGCAAAGAATTCCCTCTTCAGGCACCTCCAATCACCATCATTTTGAGGGAATCCTATGTAACGCTTACTGACTCGTACCATGGCATCCAGAAAATTGTCAAAAACCACAGAGAAGGTACCCTGAGACAGCCCATGCATGTACCACTCTCCGGATTGAAAACTTCCGGAGGCCAGGACATGTATGCAACTTAACTTGGTCATGCCAGGGATTGCAGTCCGCATACGTATACGTGGCTCCAGATGAGGTTTAAGTACATCGTAAAGGCTAATGAGCTGTTCGCGATTGAGCCTATACTTGTAATAAACCTCAAAGTCGCTCATGTTATCCAAAGTGGGCCTCACCCTTTCAACACGAGGACCTCTAAACAGACGAGCCCTACGTCTCTCTTGGAGACGCCAAGCACGCCTGATTCGGTTGAACACAACTCATGCATCAGCACCAACTAACTGCGGATCATCCATATTTGCCAAGCTAAGCAGCACAAAGCCAAACAGCAGAGCAAACGCACAAGGAGTAACAAGGTGTGCAAAAACACAAAAGCAATTTGATACAATGTCGATCACAAGGGACGCTTTGGCCATGTTGTTTGGGGGATTTATAGTGCAATATTTCCAATGGTAGCGTGTTCATAATGATTGCTGATTGTATACACTTGATTGTATGTGAGCGGCGCGAATGCTTTCAAAGTGCACAGATTTTCTTGTGTTTGATGAAATTTATTTCCCCCCAATGAATCGTAATGTGAAAGTGTAAAATATAACATATACAGTGCATCTTCGTGATGTTTGTTCATATGCGTAATAAATACTAATTAAACGTGATGTTATAGTAAAAAGCACACGTCCACGCTAACATGATTGAAAGTGCATACTTGTGAATAATGTGTGCATAGACATGGCATAGAATCTGATCGATCAATGTTGCTGCAATACGATAAAGTAATGGCTGACATCTATAATATTCTATATATAAGTGATTGGCGAGATGTCAATATTTTACTTGTCCTATTGAAATCGCAATAATAATGAAGATCTTCCAAACTCTCGTTTATGTATATGTAGTATTGAGTGAGAAACTGCTGAAAGGGGCGGTACAGTCCCAATGCTGTAATCTGTATGGTTGAAGCTTAGAATGATGTCATCATATTATCAACATGCCTGTCTAGTTTGCAAATCTTCATTCTGTTATTGTATTTTACAACATTCTTATTGTGTGCTGATTAAAAAGATAAATGTGTGTTTTGTTGGTGTGTGATGCGTGTTATGTACATCTATGTATGTATTGTGATTCTCTTCCACATATGCTGATTTATATAAAGCAGTATAGCATTGTTGTTCCTTCCAAAAAAGTGACAGCTCTAATATTTTCTAATGATATGTTATTATTGTACGTAATTCCTAATGGTATATTATGAGTGAATCGTGATGTTAAAGGGACACTAAATCCATAATTGATCTTTCGTGATTCCGAGAGAGAATCCAATGTTAACCAACCTTCCAATGTAGTTGTATGATGTAAATGCGTTCATTGTTTATATGTGTTTTTTTGCATAAATATCAATGCACATGTATGAGCCAATGCCAAAAGACATGTATGTGCATCCATCAATCATCCTCTGGTGAGCCTATGTGGATATGCTGTTCATTCAAGCATATGAGTTGAATAAATGAAATGCTATAATAGACGTAAATGAGATGTGTTTACAATTGGCTTCTGTTTGTGAATAATGAAATGTTAAAAAATATTTTTCTGTCCGTTTAAATATGATTTAATTTTTAAAACCGATTTTGTATTGTTGATGATAGAATTAATGGTGATTTCTAGTTGATGTAATGTAATTTCCTTTAAGAATGTGATGTTGTAGTGATGTTCACACAAGTAAAAGCCATAACTCCATAGGAAAATAGTAATTTCTTGATCTATTTGTCATAGCGGGACTAACGCAAGAATGAATGAATTAGCGCCACAATTCTAATGCTGGTATTACGAGTTTTAAAGTCTAAAAAAAATGTTTACGTTAGGTAAATCTGCCGGTCGTGTGCATGAGCACGTATTCCCCATAGAAGTCAATGGAGGAAATTTCCAGAGAAATAAAACCCAACACTTGTGTTGAGCGTAAAGTGAGTGACGTCATGTCCTTCTGTGAAAAAGTAGCTAAATCGTGTTAATTTCATAATAAAAATATGTTTTGTGTAGGTAATATGCTGTATATTGTTTGTATCTATCGATTTGTATATGTATGTGATAATATTTATAGTTAGATGTAGCTATATGAGTGTATGTTCCCGTATGTCTATGTAAGTCAATGTAAAATGGTTTTGTGTGCATTTTTTTTCAAACACCCAAGATCTCGTAACTTTGATCCGTTCTATTTTGACATGAAAAATTTTAATATAAAAAATAAATATTGTCAAGTGTTTGTATGAGTGTAAGTGTACTTTGTGTAATGTTTTTGAAGTGATTTGTGGATGTTTTAGTTATCGATATATCTTTAACTACTGGGTCTCTGTGAGCGGTATGTATTTGAGCGTAGATGGTGATATTTGTGGCGGAATGGAAACTTGTAATAGCAGCGGTATGGAAAATGAAGTGTAATGAGGCTTTTTACTCATAACGCAAAACTCGTAATCTAGGTGATAGTCCTGTGAGCATATATTTCTAATGTAACTCTTAAAGGGACATGAAACCATAATTTCTTTTTAATTTCACATACATTTTTAAGCCGTTGTGCAATTATCTTCTATTTTCAAATGTGCTTCAGTCTCTTGGTATAATGTGTTGAATGAGCATCAATGCACTACTAGATTTTAAGTAAACACATGGGTGAGTCGATGACAGTAGGTAGGTATATGCAGCCACCAATCAGCAGTGCAGTTCTAGATAAACCTTTCTGCTAAGGATAACAATATATATATATAACAACGAGTCAAAGAACGTAAGTGTGAATATTGTTTAAAATGTTAGACTCTCTCAAAATCATGTATAGAATATTCTGCTTTCATACACCTTCTAAATGAAACGTCTTTGTTAAAAAATTCCAACACTATAATGTAGCTTTAAAAAAAATAGACTTTATTTAACACGTCGGGAGAAATATGACATTTAGGCTTAGTATCCTATTCAAATATTTTCTTTTTTGAACAAGTACGTGTAGATATAGCAACAAGCCCTAAAGATTAGTATATGTTAGCATATGTTATTGTTTAAAGGGACAGTCAAGTCAAGCAAAACATTAATGATTTAAATATGAAATAATGCAATTTCTTCTAATTTCTATTAAACTTTTAACCAATTTATCTTTGTTCTCTTGCGGCTAGATTTAGAGTTTTGTCGGTAACGACCCGCTTAGCTAACGCTGGCTTTTTTCCCCCCGCACCTTTTAAATACCGCTGGTATTTAGAGTTCACAGAAGGGCTGCGTTAGGCTCCAAAAAGGGATCGTATAGCATAATTTACCGCCACTGCAACTCTCAATACCAGCGGTGCTTACGGACGCGGCCAGCTTAAAAAACGTGCTCGTGCACGATTCCCCCATAGGAAACAATGGGGCAGTTTGAGCTGAAAAAAAACCTAACACCTGCAAAAAAGCAGCGTTCAGCTCCTAACGCAGCCCCATTGTTTCCTATGGGGAAACAGTTTCTAAGTCTGCACCTAACACCCTAACATGAACCCCGAGTCTAAACACCCCTAACCTTACACTTATTAACCCCTAATCTGCCGACCCCGCTAATCAGATTGAGCTCGCATTCTATTGGCTGATCAGAACAGCCAATAGAATGCAAGCTCAATCTGATTGGCTGATTGGATCAGCCAATCGGATTGAACTTGAATCTGATTGGCTGATTCCATCAGCCAATCAGAATTTTCCTACCTTAATTCCGATTGGCTGATAGAATCCTATCAGCCAATCGGAATTCGAGGGACGCCATCTTGGATGACGTCCCTTAAAGGAACCTTCATTCTGTGTTAGGACGTCGGAAGAAGAGGATGGATCCGCGCCGGAGGTCTTGAAGATGGAGCTGCTTGTTGTCGGATGGAAGAAGATAGAAGATGTCGCTTGGATGAAGATGTCTACCGGTCCGGATCTCCTCTTCTGCCCGGATAGGATGAAGACTTCTGCCCGATGATGGACCTCTTCAGCCGCCGCTTGGATCAACTTCAGCCGGAGGATGGACGTCTTCAGCCCCCGCTTGGGCTTGGATGAAGACTTCGGAGCCTGGACCGATCGGTGATACCCGGCTTGGTGAAGATAAGGTAGGAAGATCTTCAGGGGCTTAGTGTTAGGTTTATTTAAGGGGGGTTTGGGTTAGATTAGGGGTATGTGGGTGGTGGGTTGTAATGTTGGGGGGGGGTATTGCATGTTTTTTTTTACAGGCAAAAGAGCTGAATTCTTTGGGGCATGCCCCGCAAAAGGCCCTTTTAAGGGCTGGTAAGGTAAAAGAGCTTTTCTATTTGTATTTTAGAATAGGGTAGGGCATTTTTTTTATTTTGGGTGGCTTTGTTATTTTATTAGGGGGCTTAGAGTAGGTATAATTAGCTTAAATTTGTTGTAATATTTTTATAATGTTTGTAAATATATTTTTTTATTTTTTTGTAACTTAGTTCTTTTTTTATTTTTTGTACTTTAGTTAGTTTATTTAATTGTATTTATTTGTAGGTATTGTATTTAATTAATTTATTGATAGTGTAGTGTTAGGTTTAATTGTAGATAATTGTAGGTATTTTAATTAATTTATTGATAGTGTAGTGTTAGGTTTAATTGTAACTTATGTTAGGATTTATTTTACAGGTAATTTTGTAATTATTTTAACTAGGTAGCTATTAAATAGTTATTAACTATTTAATAGCTATTGTACCTGGTTAAAATAATTACAAAGTTGCCTGTAAAATAAATATTAATCCTAAAATAGCTACAATGTAATTATTATTTATATTGTAGCTATATTAGGGTTTATTTTACAGGTAAGTATTTAGCTTTAAATAGGAATAATTTATTTAATAAGAGTTAATTTATTTCGTTAGATATAAATTATATTTAATTTAGGGGGGGTGTTAGGGTTAGGGTTAGACTTAGCTTTAGGGGTTAATAAATTTAATAGAGTAGCGGTGAGGTCCGGTCGGCAGATTAGGGGTTAATACTTGAAGTTAGGTGTCAGCGATGTTAGGGAGGGCAGATTAGGGGTTAATAAATATAATATAGGGGTCGGCGGTGTTAGGGGCAGCAGATTAGGGGTACATAGGGATAACGTAGGTAACGGCGGTGTGCGGTCGGCAGATTAAAGGTTAAAAAAAATTAATAGAGTGGCGGCGATGTGGGGGGGCCTCGGTTTAGGGGTACATAGGTAGTTTATGGGTGTTAGTGTACTTTAGAGCACAGTAGTTAAGAGCTTTATGAACCGGCGTTAGCCCAGAAAGCTCTTAACTCCTGGCTTTTCTCTGCGGCTGGAGTTTTGTCGTCAGATTTCTAACGCTCACTTCAGCCAAGACTCTAAATACCGTCGTTAGAAAGATCCCATTGAAAAGATAGGATACACAAATGGCGTAGGGGGATCTGCGGTATGCAAAAGTTGCGGCTGGAAAGTGAGCGTTAGACCCTTACCTACATGACTCTAAATACCAGCGGTAGCCCAAAACCAGCGTTAGGAGCCTCTAACGCTGGTTTTGACGGCTAACGCCAAACTCTAAATCTAGGCGTTGGTGTTCTTAGTTAAAAGCTAAAACTAGGAGGTTCATCTGCTCATTTCGTAGACTTTAAAGAGTGCATCTAATCTGAATGCATTTTGACCACTAAAGGGCATTAGTTAATGTGTTTCATATAGAAAACTTTGAACTCATGCCGTATAGTTACACTGGAGTGATCACTGATCGGCTGAAATGCAGGTCTGTCAAAAGAACCGAAATAAGGGGTCATTTTTCAGAGGCATAGATACAAGGTTAATCACAGAAGTAAAATGTGTATTTCTATAACAGTCTTGTTATTCAAAACTTGATAATGCGTAATAAAGGGTTTTCTTTGTAAGCAACAATAATTCATGTAATCACTGTTCCTTTAAGCTGTGTTGTTGGCATCAAAACAGTGATATGCCATCATGTATAATTGTAATGGTCATTTTGTTTGAGATAGGATAACAGTTTTGACATCACATCGCAAAAACCAATCAATGTAATCAACAAGGACAGCATGTGATGATGTGGTCTCCACACACTTGTAAAACACACTCTGCAAACAATCTGCCTCCATGGACCCGGTCCCATAGAAGCCTATTAAATACAGGGTGTGCTCCACAAGTGTAAGAAGACCACATCATCACATACCTATCCTTTACACATTAAATAAATAAAATATATACAAAATTACTTCCTCTTCCTTCCCCTCTTCCCACGAGACTGAGGCTCTGGGGGGGGGGCAACTGCCCCCTCCGACAAGTTCTCATAGGAGATGTTTGGGGAAGAGGGGGAGGAGGAGTACTGTGAGTGGTTAAGGGATCACCAGGCTGAGGAGGAGATTGAGGCAGAGGAGAAGATGGAGGAGGCCTAGGAGCAGATGGTGCAGGAGCAGATGGTCCAGGAGCAGTCGGTGCGTTTGGTACTTCCCGGAGGACCTGCAACATATTCTTAAGTGTATTCAAAATATCTCTTTGTCCTTCGCAAATATAATTTTGTACTCCTGTCAGGTACACTCTGTATTCCGCCTGTTCCCTCCGGGAGGCACGCATCTCCTCGAGGAAATCATTTAAGATCTGCACCTCTGGTATCTCTGGGGGTATGTTCTCCTGAGGAGCTGCTGCACGGCGGGCTGCTGGTGCACGAGGGGCTGCTGCAGGGATCTCTTCTGCAGCGGGGGCTTTTTCAGGGGATGATGGTACAAGGATATCTTCCAGGTCTCCCAGAGGTGACGAGTCATCTGCACCACTCTCATGCCTGGGTGAAGGAGAAGCCTGTGGGTGCTGTGCTTCCTCCTCCCCGGCCTCAGACTCTGTATATTGTAAAAAGAAAGAAATCGAGATATTATCACAGTTCAAAATAAAGATGTAAATGTTCTATTTGAAAGTGTATTAATGAGGCTGCCTTTGTAATTCAATTGTAAACAAAAGCAATCAATACGATTTTAGCATTTGCAAACCCGTCTTTCTGATATCTATATGGTCAATCTGAATGTCTTTTTGCATTTGTCTTCAATCTGTTTAAATGCACACCTAACCTGTAGACTAGATACTAATGTGATGGCTTTTCTTGAAATGCAACTTTCTCAAGGTAATTGTGAATGCGTTTATGTAATAATGTATAAAAAAGCGTTAGTCATATCCTTAAATAAATTTTACGTGTGAATGGGCTATGAGGTGGATGTAAAGATATTAGTAAATGACTTATATAGAAAAATCAGTGCGCCAAATACCTATATATAAATTCTATAAACATATAGTGCATCAAAAATAAAGATGCCTATACATATATATACAAAAGTGACAACTGTGAAATGAAAAAACAGTATGGTTATAAACCCAGTTAAATCAGACCATAGATGCAAGTGATGGGATTGTTGTAATGGACAGTTCATCTAGTCCATAATCCAAATCCAGAAATCTGGAGCGGATGGCAGGCTGCTTCTTCGAATTTCTTGTTGGTGTCCCAAGATGTTAAACTCTGCAGAAGTGAATGATAAAAAAAGAAGGCGCCACCATAGTGCACAATCAGATGTGTAAAACACGCCAGTTAAACAAGTAAGACCGTACTTACAAGCTGTAAGACACTTGAGAAGTGTCACAAACGCCTTCTGGACTGTTATGGAGTCGTCCAGCTAACTCCCACTGGTGAATCTCAGAAGTCCTCTGGAATGTGAGGGTAGCGATGGCAAACAGAAACCAGCATCCAGCAATAGCAGTTTCCACAGAGCCGACTTGTCCTGTGCTATCCACAGTAGTATATTCTCATTCAAATTAGAAATTGCGCCAAAATTTGAATGAGAATATACTACTGTGGATAGCACAGGACAAGTCGGCTCTGTGGAAACTGCTATTGCTGGATGCTGGTTTCTGTTTGCCATCGCTACCCTCACATTCCAGAGGACTTCTGAGATTCACCAGTGGGAGTTAGCTGGACGACTCCATAACAGTCCAGAAGGCGTTTGTGACACTTCTCAAGTGTATTACAGCTTGTAAGTACGGTCTTACTTGTTTAACTGGCGTGTTTTACACATCTGATTGTGCACTATGGTGGCGCCTTCTTTTTTTATCATTCACTTCTGCAGATATTAGTAAATGAGCTTACCGGCAGATGAGAGGGGCAGGTTCCCGGTATCAACTCCTCCAAAACCGACTATGGCCACCTCAGGGATGTTGGGACGCAGCATTTCCTCCCAGCGGGAAAACTCAAATATCATTTCCGGACTGCCACCAGTCCCTGGTAGGTATTCCCTGTCCCTTGAGAGCTTTCGCTTCAGTTCAGCTCTGCAGTCCCGGTAACGGTGCTGAATCGACTTGACATCCCTGTTATAGACCCCCACTGCATTAACGGCATCCCTGATCTTATTCCACAACTTCCTCTTATCTGAAGGGGTGGCCCTTGGTGCCTGCAGCCTCCAATGCCCTCTTCATATAAGCTTCTATGAGGGCCTCCTTCTCATCCATGGTATATCTCTCCTCCCTCTGCCTGGGCTTCCCATGCGATGTGAGCCTCAGTTTCCCAGACTGTGAAGCCCCCTGTCTACGCTGCACACCACTGGGCGCAGCCACTTGTTCATCTTCAACAATGTGGCTGGGTCCACCCACCCCTTCCTCTCCCCCTTCTTGTCCCCTTCCTCTCCCCCTCCCTCTCTCCTGCCTAAACTCCTGCCTAACCTCCTCTACAAGCTCATCCCTGAACTCAGCCCTAGCCTCCTGCCTAATGAGCTCTAATAGCTGAGGGCTGATCTTCCCCTATCCCCTCCTCCCGACATACTCAAACAAAATGTGAATGGGCCCAAATGAAAGGGGGTCAAAATAAAGAACAAAAAGTAAAAAGTGCTGAAAGTGTGAATGGAATATAAATAAAAGAGGGTAAGGGGTATTAAACAGACAAATGTATATGTTGAAAATGAGGCTATGTAAACTATAATATTTTTTAATTAGATAAAACCTATGGATGAAAGGGAATGGGGTATGGGCTTAAAGGGAATGGGATATGGAGTGTATGTAGTGTTAGTGATAAGTGTATGTATGTATTGAATGTGTTTGCGTGGAAATGTGTTTATATAATGAATGTAGGAGCAAAACACTTGCACACTCACCCAAACAAACTCTCGCTCACTAACTCACGCTAACTCACTCTCTCACACTAACTCACTCTCTCACACTAACTAACTCTCACACTAATTCTCACACTAACTCTCACACTAACTCTCACACTAACTAATTCTCACACTAACTAACTCTCACTAAGGGGCCTAGTTATCAAGCCGTCAACCTCAAATACGCTGGAATTCCGCAGCGTATTTGTGGCGAGGCTGACTCGCCTTAGTTATCAAAGGCTCGAGACCGGCAAAAGTAGAATTTTGTGAGGTAAACTTCGATCCGCCGGACTCAGTCCGACACAGATCGATTCTTACGTCACTCCAGATGTTCCGCACACAAGTGCGGCACAATCTCACTACTTTTGCTAGTTATCAAAAAACTAGCAGGTACGCTCGGCACTTTTACGGCCCAGCGTACCTGGTTTTCAAAGCGCCAGCCTGGAGGCGGCGGATCCCATAGGAATCAATGGGAGTCTGACCATAGCGAAAGTACAAGTTCGCTGCTGCCAGACATCCCATTGATTCCTATGGGATCTGTCTGCACCTAACACCCTAACATGTACCCCGAGTCTAAACACTACTAATCTGTCCCCCCTACACCGCCGCAACTAAATAAAGTTATTACCCCCTAAACCGCCGCTCCCGGAGCCCACCGCAAGCTACTCTATACATATTAACCCCTAAACCGCCGCTCCCGGAGCCCACCGCCAACTACATTATACCTATTAACCCCTATCCTGCCCCCCTATACCGCCGCCCTCTATAATAAATGTATTAACCCCTATCCTGCAGATCCCACACATCGCCACAACTAAATAAATAGTTTAACCCCTAAACCGCCGCCTCCTGGAGCCCACCGCAACTATAATAAATGTATTAACCCCTAAACCGCCGCTTCCGGAGCCCACCGCCACCTACATTAGACCTATTAACCCCTATCCTGCCCCCCTATACCGCCGCCCTCTATAATAACGTTATTAACCCCTAAACCTAAGTCTAACACTAAACAAACAAATAAGAGAGTAGTCACAGCTAGAAAGTGCATGCTGTGAAAAAGAATGACAAGGCAGCACTCAAATTGCATAAATAACAAGTGGTTTATTTGGTAAACCTACACATGTCAAAGACAATTCCCAAAACCCTTAATTATACTAAAAAGGAGAAACTAGTAAACCCAGGCCTGGTTTGTACTTAATCTAACACACTACCGTAAAACTACGGTTATAACAAATGATTGTTCGAAGTATATGACATATATAAACTATGCACTGTTACAAACAAACAAAGAATGTGTGAGAGATAAATTGTTGCAACAAAATTCAAAAGAGACACAGATTAACAAATGTCCGTTTACCAGAGCACTTAGTGTGAATCACACGCTCTGCAATTGAAATATGTTACAAAGAAGCAGTTCCAGCGTTACTGATTGGAAGGCCAACTGTTATAGATTACTGAGCAAACAGTCTCACCACATTCGCGGTACAGAGTTCCAGTATTCGCTTTAACACTAGCTTTTATAATTACCACTCGATCACTCCAAACAATGCATATTTCTCATGCCGGATCCTGGTAATTCTCCAAACAAAGCGATGTGTGTTAAAGCTCCATAACGGTTTCAGTACCTCCTTATATTCAAAAACCGGAACTCCTATTCAAGACTGCTGCGTGTTTATCAGTTGTCAGAACCACATCAAGGTAACTCGGTATGCTTTAGACCAGCTGCCAGGGACTTAGCACTCCACTTCCAACAGTTGCCGCTTCACAAAACATCAGACATGACGCGTTTCGCCCCTCCCCTTAGTGGGCTGACTTTAGGGCCTCATCGGATGCTTGTTTGTGGTGAAAACACCCCTTTTATAGCACAATAGCTAATTTAAATATTTAATTGATGACAGTTTTAGCACCATATTGCAACCTCATATTCAAAGATAAACAAAAACTTTTTGTTGCACAAACATCATATTTGAAATAGTTACATGTTGTGCAACATATACTTGGGTTTTTCTTTTTCATTCTGGGATGGCAAAATCAAAACTACACAATTTATCTACCTTTGCAATTTTTTACATCTCAAAACCTTTACTTATCATTAAGGCTAAACTAATGACTATTATATACACAACCAAAATACATGTATGGAGATACCAACAGGTTCTTTAACATTTGTCCCCTACTAGGGACGGTTCTACAGAAAGCATGAGAAATCTATTTTTTCATTAAGGCCATTTGGAGCCAGAGTGTTTAATCGATAAATCCATCGGGATTCATTCCTTAATAGCATGTTATCAACATCACCCCCTCGGCGGTGCTGTTTTATGTGCTGGATGCCAGTTACTTTCATAATAGTGAAATCAGAATTATGATATAATTCAAAGTGTCTGGCCACTGGGCTATCTTGCTCTTTGTTCTTAATGTCATCCCTATGCTCTCTGACTCGATCTTTCAGATCACGTTTAGTTTTCCCTATATAAAATAGGGGGCATGAGCAATGCAAGAGGTAAATGACACCTGTAGTGTTGCAGGTTATCCATTGTTTTATATTGTATTGTTTACCTGTTAAAGTTTCAAATTTACATGTTTTTTGTATAAACCTGCAGTACACACAATGCCCACAAGGATTACAGCCTTGCCATTTGCCTCTTGTGCTTAACCAATTGGTTTTCGGTTCTCTTGTATATTCACTTCTAACAAGCTTATCCTTAAGACTATCAGCTCTGCGTGCTGTCAACAATGGAAAGTCTCCTACATAGTCTTTTAGTTCAGTATCAATAGTCAACATGTGCCAATATTTATTCATGATGTCTCTAAGTTTGCCCCAGTGTGCGTTGTATTTAGTTATGAGGCGTACCTTATCACCATTCCTTCTAACAACATTCTGTTTATAGAGCAGATCATTTCTTGTGCTGTTCCTAGCCCTTGTCCAGGCTCTTTTTACCTGTCTTTTAGAATATCCTCTTTCAAGGAACCTAGACGACATGTCTTTGGCCTGTGATTCAAACTCCTCTAAGTCGGAACAATTCCTTCTCAACCGAAGGAATTGGCCAACTGGAATGCCAGTTTTTAGGCATTCAGGATGATGGCTAGTAGCATGTAGAAGGCTATTAGTGGCCGTTGATTTTCGATGGACCCTAGTGGTTAAGTGTCTACCTTCTTTCCTAATTGATAGATCTAAGAAAGTTGCTTCATCTTTACTCATTTCACATGTAAGAAAGATGTTGTACCCATTGTCAGAGTTCAAAATACTCAAGAAATTTTCAAACAACTCTTTACTGCCCGCCACAGGAGTAGAATATCGTCCACATAGCGGAGCCAGAGTGCCACATGTGCCTCCACTAGGGATTCAAAACACGAAAAAACCTCTCGTGCCTCCCATAAGCCTAGATGTAGACAGGCATATGTGGGGGCACATGTGGCACCCATGGCCGTGCCTTGAAGCTGTCTATAATATCTTCCATCAAATTGGAATATATTATTATTCAAAATGAGTTGTAACAAAGAGATTACAAAATCAGTATGCTTTTGAAAATCATGCCCTCTTTGTTCTAGAAAATATCTGGTTGCTCTGATTCCCACATTATGGGGGATCGAGGAGTATAACGACTCGACATCAAGGGTCACCAACCATGTGTCTTCATCAACCTCAATGCCATCTAATTTCCTAAGGACATCTGAAGTATCTTGGACATAGGAGGGCAATGAACTTAGGAAGGGTCTCATAAAGTAGTCTATATATCTACTCGCTCCTTCCATAGGCCCCCCTATGCCCGAGATAATTGGTCGTCCCGGCGGTTTGCTCATGCTTTTATGCAGCTTGGGAATGCAGTAAAAGGTTGGCACAATAGGAAACTTTTTGAACATGAATGCATGTTCTTTGGTTGTTATTAGCCCTTCTCTCAAAGCATCATTGAGAATGAACAAAAGCTCATTACAAGATGTATCAAATGCAATTCTGTTTGTCAATTCATACTGTGTAGTATTAGATAATTGCCTCTGGATTTCTGTCACATAGTCATTATCATTCATGACCACCAAATTACCACCCTTATCGGATGATTTAAAAATGAGTCCCTTACTACTGAGTAATTCTTTGAGAGACCTTCTCTCATCTAAACTCAAATTATCCTGAACGACTTCACATCCTTGTAAATCCCCAATCTCTCTTTCAACGCATCTTACAAAGTTTTGAATCTCTGGAGCTGTTGAGAGTGGGGGCATGTATTTGGAAGTCGGTCTAAAATTGGATTTTTTAGGGTGTTGAGTGATATCAACATCCTCATTTTGCTCATCTAAAAGTGACAGTAAATCATCCAGGGCAGGTTTGTCACTTTTGTCCAGAGGCACATCCGGACCCATTTTTCTGTTCATTACTTTTTTAAGTACCAGCTTCCTGGCAAATAAGTTTAGGTCTTTTATGAATTCAAATTTATCCAGATGTGCCGATGGACAGAACGACAAACCTTTACTTAGCAGTGACATTTGTGTGAGGGAAAGGGGGACGGAAGACAAGTTCACAACCCTGAGGGTGTCAACACCCCCAGATCCATGTTAGCCAAGAATAGAGGTTATACCCTCTTATTCCTGGTTAACATCCGTGTACCTCTGTTGTTCTTGTACCTCCCACCACCTCTTCTCCTGTTTGAAGAGCGTCCACCTCCCTCTCTTTCTCCTGTCCCCCCTCCTTGTTTTCCGCCTAAAGGGGGCAGGTCTGAAGAAGAGCCTGCCACAATTTCATTTTGTTCATTATCTGAGTTGTCAGTCCCTGAGTCATATGAAAACCTGCTGTTATTACTGTTTCTGTAGATGTAGATCTTGTTTTTCCTTTCATCATCCTGATCTCTCATTAATTTTTTCCTCTTTCTAAATTTCACTTCATTTTGTAATTTATCTAGATTCCTTTGAATCTCTTTGTTTAGTTTTTCGAAAGCTGGATCTACAGAAAAAATATTGACAGCTAAATATGCCTTTTCTACTTCAATCTTACTTTCTTCTAACTTAATTTTATCTTCTGATATCATTAATTCCATCAGTTCAATTGTACATTTTGTTAGAATTGCATTCCATTTTGCAACAAATTCATTATCAGCATTTGGTCCTCTTAAACTAATGCCAGGGTCCAGTTTAATCCTTAGACCTCTTGGTATTAGTTTTTCTCTAACATAGTTCTCAAGACTAGCAATCTCCCATTTAAGTTTCAATTCTTTAATAGCTTTAGCTTTGTATAATTTGAACGCTGTGAACACATCCTCACTTTTTTCATCAATATTTTGCTCATCAATGATAATTGTGGCTTTAAAAGCTTCACTCACATCACTCTGCCATCTTTCATCAGTAATTTTAAATGCCATTTTACCACCCCAGAATGAAAAACAACAACGTTTTTGACAATATGGAGGCTACCAAATAATAAATAAACTCCACTCGGTTCGTAATCAAAGATAGGGACAATATGGAGGCTACCAAATAATATGACAATATGGAGGCTACCAAATAATACACTGTTCCGATCAGCCAATAGAATGCAAGCTCAATCTGATTGGCTGATTGGATCAGCCAATCGGATTGAACTTGAATCTGATTGGCTGATTCCATCAGCCAATCAGTTTTTTCCTACCTTAATTCCGATTGGCTGATAGAATCCTATCAGCCAATCGGAATTGAGGGGACGCCATCTTGGATGACGTCCCTTAAAGGAGCCTTCATTCGTCGTAGTCCGTCGGTGAAGAAGGATGTTCCGCGGCGGCGGAAGGAAGATTCAAGACCCGGCTTGGAAGATGACATCGCCCGGATCGAAGACTTCTTCAGCGCCGCCTGGATGATGACTTCATCGGATGGAAGATTTCTTCAGCGCCCCTTGGATGATCACTTCTGCCGGTCCGGATGTCCACTTGGGTTCCATCGCTGCTCGGCTGAGTGAAGACGACTCATGGTAGGATGATCTTCAGGGGATTAGTGTTAGGTTTTTGTAAGGGGGGTTTGGGTTAGATTAGGGGTATGTGGGTGGTGGGTTTTAATGTTGGGGGGGTTTGTATTTTTCATTTACAGGCAAAAGAGCTGAACTTTTGGGGGCATGCCCCCACAAATGGCCCTTTTAAGGGCTGGTAAGGTAAAAGAGCGTTGAACTTTATTTAATTTAGAATAGGGTAGGGCATTTTTTATTTTGGGGGGGTTTGTTATTTTATTAGGGGGCTTAGATTAGGTGTAAGTAGCTTAAAATTGTTGTAATATTTGTAAAATGTTTGTAACTTATTTTTTTATTTTCTGTAACTTAGCTTTTTTTATTTTTTGTACTTTAGTTAGTTTATGTAATTGTATTTAATTGTAGTTATTTGTAGGTAGTTTATTTAATTAATTTAATGATAGTGTAGTATTAGGTTTAATTGTAACTTAGGTTAGCATTTATTTTACAGGTAATTTTGAATTTCTTTTAGCTAGGTAGTTATTAAATAGTTAATAACTATTTAATAACTATTCTAACTAGCTAAAATAAATACAAAGTTAACTGTAAAATAAATATAAATCCTAAGATAGCTACAATGTAACTATTAGATATATTGTAGCTATCTTAGGGTTTATTTTACAGGTAAGTATTTAGTTTTAAATAGGATTAATTTATTAAAGTATAGTGTAGTGTTAGGTGTAATTGTAACTTAGGTTGGGATTTATTTTACAGGTAAATTTCTCTTTATTTTAGCTAGGTAAGCTATTAAATAGTTAATAACTATTTAATAGCTATTGTACCTAGTTAAAATAAATTGAAAGATGCCTGTAAAATAAAAATAAATCTTAAGATAGCTACAATATAATTATTATTTATATTGTAGCTATATTAGGGTTTATTTTAAAGGTAAGTATTTAGTTTTAAATTGGATTAATTTAGTTCATAATATAAATATTATTTAGATTTATTTAATTAATATTTAAGTTAGGGGGGCGTTAGGGTTAGTGTTAGACTTAGGTTTAGGGGTTAATAAATTTATTACAGTGGCGTCGTCGTAGTGGGGGGCAGGATAGGGGTTAATAAATTTATTATAGGTGGCGACGGTTTTAGGGGGGGCAGGATAGGGGTTAATAAATTTATTATAGGTGGCGACGGTGTAGGGGGGGCAGGATAGGGGTTAATAAATTTATTATAGGTTGCGGCGGGTTCAGGGAGCGGCGGTTTAGGGGTTAAACTATTTATTTAGTTGCGGCAAGGTGCGGGATCAGCAGGATAGGGGTTAATAATTTTATTATAGAGGGCGACGGTATAGGGGGGGCAGGATAGGGGTTACTAGGTATAATGTAGGTGGCGGTGGGCTCCGGGAGCGGCGGTTTAGGGGTTAATACATTTATAAGAGTTGCGGCAGGGTCTAGGAGCTGCGGTTTAGGGGTTAATACATTTATCAGAGTTGCGGCAGGGTCTAGTAGCGGCGGTTTAGGGGTTAGTAACTTTATTGAGTTGCGGGAGGCTCCGGGGGCGCCGGTATAGGGGGTAGAACAGTGCAGTTTAGTGTGAGTGCTTAGTGACAGGCTAGCAATAAAGCTGGGAAAAAGCCGAAGAGCAGCGAGATCGGATGAGTGATAACTGTCACAGTCCGCTGCTCATCGCCCCGCGGCTTTTTGACAGCTTTATTTGATAACTTAGGCGTATTTTTTCAGGTCCGCGGCGGCGAAGGTAGGCGAGCTTAGGCGGGCGTATTGGGCCGGCGAAGCCAGAAAAGTAGACGGCTTGATAACTACCCCCCATTATCTCTCTACTCTCAAATCTCTCTACTCTCAAATCTCTCCAAACCCTCCAACGCCTAGACCTGCACCTAATTCAATAAAGCAATACAGTCAAAGAAGCCATGCTTATTGCGTGCTCATATATCCTATGTAAATGTTTAATGATGTACCAGTTTGCAAAGTAAAGGAGGTTCAGGTGTGCTTTGTTTGTAATTAGTATGTGTGCAATGTGGAGTAGTTGTTTGAATTTGCGCATGCTCATATTGATTTTGTATTTGTGTAATGTGTATAATGCGATGATGTCATAGTGATCGTTTTGCATAACATTCTCCAAAAGTAGTATCTGTAAATGTAAATGCTGATTTGTGATGGTCCCGTATTTGTCAAGTGGTGTAAATTTTTTATCAATATAATACATTAAAATTATGGGGGGGAGATAAAAAACTGAAATTAAAATCCTCCATGTCTCAAAATTAAATCAATGTAAATATTTGCATAGGAAATTAGTACATCTAAGCAAGTATCCCCGCTTGCCCCCAGAAATTCTTAATATGCAATGTTTCCAATGCACAAGAGAATTGTGGGTAAGATATGCAAATTCTCAGTTTTTTTGCTTCAAAATACTGTTTTAACACAGCGATCCTTTTAAACAGGAATATGACAGCAAACCAGAAATCACTCACTATACAAGCCTGTTTCGTTCTTTTTAGAACTCATCAGTAGGAGATAGATTTCTGATTGCTGCATTGGAAAAGCTATTTTCATGGTTAAACCAAAATTCATTAAAATTATGGGGGGGGGGGAGATAAAAAACTGAAATTAAAATCCTCCATGTCTCAAAATTAAATCAATGTAAATATTTGCATAGGAAATTAGTACATCTAAGCAAGTATCCCCGCTTGCCCCCAGAAATTCTTAATATGCAATGTTTCCAATGCACAAGAGAATTGTGGGTAAGATATGCAAATTAGGTATGCAAATTCTCAGTTTTTTTGCTTCAAAATACTGTTTTAACACAGCGATCCTTTTAAACAGGAATATGACAGCAAACCAGAAATCACTCACTATACAAGCCTGTTTCGTTCTTTTTAGAACTCATCAGTAGGAGATAGATTTCTGATTGCTGCATTGGAAAAGCTATTTTCATGGTTAAACCAAAATTCATTAAAATTATGGGGGGGGAGATAAAAAACTGAAATTAAAATCCTCCATGTCTCAAAATTAAATCAATGTAAATATTTGCATAGGAAATTAGTACATCTAAGCAAGTATCCCCGCTTGCCCCCAGAAATTCTTAATATGCAATGTTTCCAATGCACAAGAGAATTGTGGGTAAGATATGCAAATTAGGTATGCAAATTCTCAGTTTTTTTGCTTCAAAATACTGTTTTAACACAGCGATCCTTTTAAACAGGAATATGACAGCAAACCAGAAATCACTCACTATACAAGCCTGTTTCATTCTTTTTAGAACTCATCAGTAGGAGATAGATTTCTGATTGCTGCATTGGAAAAGCTATTTTCATGGTTAAACCAAAATTCATTAAAATTATGGGGGGGGAGATAAAAAACTGAAATTATAATACTAATGTTACGTAATCTGCCATGCGAATGTTTTGTTTGTGTATCAGTGGGCAATTCTTTTTTCATGTTGTTTTGTTCTATGTTGCAAGATCTGAACGTGTTTAGCGATTCCTTGTTTAGTGTAAATGTTGTGCATTATTTTTTGTTGAATGCGTATGTGCTATGTTGCGTGAGCGAATGTTATTTGTACATTTGAGCTGTGTTTTTGTTGTGCATTATTTCGTATACGTAAAAGACAGAGCAGTGTGTATTTCTCGAGAAATAGATTGTTAGATGAAAAATCTGTGATTATTTAATTTAGCATTGCTCTCTATGGGAGAATGTTTAACGCGCCCGTGATTACGCTTATTAAATAAACGCGGTAGTCGTGTTACCGCAAAGCATTACGAGGTTGTTTTCAGACTCATAGTACCTATGTTATAAAAGATAAGCAATGGAATTAACGTACACGATATTAGCGAGTAGCCATAACGCAAAACTCGTAATCTGGCTGAGAATTATCAATAATGCCCAATGTGAAGGCATTTTGAATTAAGTTATTATATTTGGTGCAGAAATCATTTGTGGGATCTGAAAATAGCCTTCTATAATTGTTCTCATTACCGAGCTGTTTCTGTGCTTCAGCAATAGGGCCAGACCACTATGTTCCCCCCTTTATCACTGGGCTTGATGAGAGCATCATCCCATTTTTGTATTTCAATTAAAGCTTTCCTTTCCTTGTAAGATAGATTGTAATTATCTATTGTTGTATCTATCTTTAGTATGATACAGTATCTTTAGACCTCCTACTCTCCTCCTTTCTTGTCACCTCATCACACTCCCGTTTACAAGACTTCTCCAGACTGGCTCCCATCTTGTGGAACTCTCTGCCTCGCTCCACTTGACTCTCTTCTAGTTTTAAAAGCTTCAAGTGCTCCCTAAAGACTCTACTGTTTAGGGATGCATACAACCTACGCTAACCTTACTTTATACCAGTTCCTCTCCTCCATTGCTATCCCCTGAACCCCCCTAGCATGTAAGCTTAAGAGTTCAGCTGTTTGTTGATCACCTTCTCAAGAGCTGACTACAACAGTGCAACTCTTGGCAGGGCCCTCTACCCATTTGATCCCTATAACTGTTTTTTTTTTTTTTTGTACTCCGCCTTTGTTAATAGCGCTGCGGAATCTGTTGGCGCTCTACAAATAACCGATAATAATAATAATAATAGTATGTCTTCGCACACTAGATTAACGAATGTTGCAATTTGGGGGGAAACATGACTGGGGGGGACAAATGTGGACTTATTTTTAACAATTTGCCTCCATTTATTGTTAGTCTCCCCAAGCCCCTGTGTTTCTTGCAATAATGATAATAGATTATTTAAGACCTCCTGATCATCTTTATTCAGAGTGGAAGCCATACTATTTACACCAAAATATATCTTTAATAACAATTTCCTGACAAATAAGTGAACATCTTTAACTGTGTCAAATTTATTGATGGAGTGGGTGGGGACAAAAGATAGACCTTTTTCTAAGTATACCCAAATGTTGGTCAGTGAGGGTTTTAGAGGAGAGATTTATTACTTGTAGGTTCTCTTCTTCTGTGTTTTTGAGGCCTTCATTGATCTGGTGTGTATTGAGGTTCTTAGGTTTCTTTCAACCTCATCTGGTGTGTTTCCTAAGAACCTTGGTGTGGGGTTGTTCTATTTCTTCTATTACCTTGGTATCCCCTAGGAGTTTTATCCTCTTTATCAAGGAATCAGACTCTGTAGTTTCACTATCAGTTATATTAGTATCACTGTTCTCATTCCTGGTTTTCCAGTGATACACTCTTTTTTATTTTGATAGTCGTTGAGGTCCCTGTTAACCTTTCTTTCTTTTTTTCTTTTCAGAGATCAATTTAGCAAATCTGTTTATTTCTTCACTCATCTTTTTATAAGATTTTTTAAAATCTTCTTTATTCTCTTACGGCTAGATTTAGAGTTGGGCGGTAGCCGTGAAAACCAGCATTAGAGGCTCCTAACGCTGTTTTTTACCGCCCTCTGGTATTTGGAGTCAGTCAGGAAAGGGTCTAACGCTCACTTTGCAGCCGCAACTTTTCCATACCGCAGATCCACTTACGTCAATTGCGTATCCTATCTTTTCAATGGGATCTTTCTAACGCCGGTATTTAGAGTCGTGGCTGAAGTGAGCGTTAGAAATCTAACGACAAAACTCCAGCCGCAGAAAAAAGTCAGTAGTTAAGAGCTTTCTGGGCTAACGCCGGTTTATAAAGCTCTTAACTACTGTGCTCTAAAGTACACTAACACCCATAAACTACCTATGTACCCCTAAACCGAGGCCCCCCCACACCGCCGCCACTCTATTAAATTTTATTAACCCCTAATCTGCTGCTCCGTACACCACCGCAAGCTACATTATAGCTATGTACCCCTAATCTGCTGCCCCTAACACCGCCGACCCCTATATTATATTTATTAACCCCTAATCTGCCCCCCTCAACGTCGCCTCCACCTGCCTACACTTATTAACCCCTAATCTACCGAGCGGACCGCACCGCTACTATAATAAAGTTATTAACCCCTAATCCGCCTCACTCCCGCCTCAATAACCCTATAATAAATAGTATTAACCCCTAATCTGCCCTCCCTAACATCGCCGACACCTAACTTCAAACATTAACCCCTAATCTGCCAATCGGAGCTCACCGCTATTCTAATAAATGTATTAACCCCTAAAGCTAAGTCTAACCCTAACCCTAACACCCCCCTAAATTAAATATAATTTTTATCTAACGAAATAAATTAACTCTTATTAAATAAATTAATCCTATTTAAAGCTAAATACTTACCTGTAAACTAAATCCTAATATAGCAACAATATAAATTATAATCATATTGTAGCTATTTTAGGATTAATATTTATTTTACAGGCAACTTTGTATTTATTTTAACCAGGTACAATAGCTATTAAATAGTTAATAACTATTTAATAGTTACCTAGTTAAAATAATTACAAAATTACCTGTAAAATAAATCCTAACCTAAATTACAATTAAACCTAACACTACACTATCAATAAATTAATTAAATACAATACCTACAAATAACTACAATTAAATAAACTAACTAAAGTACAAAAAATAAAAAAGAACTAAGTTACAAAAAATAAAAAAATATTTACAAACATTAGAAAAATATTACAACAATTTTAAACTAATTACACCTACTCTAAGCCCCCTAATAAAATAACAAAGACCCCCAAAATAAAAAAATGCCCTACCCTATTCTAAATTAAAAAAGTTCAAAGCTCTTTTACCTTACCAGCCCTTAAAAGGACCTTTTGTGGGGCATGCCCCAAATAATTCAGCTCTTTTGCCTGTAAAAAAAAACATACAATACCCCCCCCAACATTACAACCCACCACCCACATACCCCTAATCTAACCCAAACCCCCCTTAAATAAACCTAACACTAAGCCCCTGAAGATCTTCCTACCTTATCTTCACCTCGCCGGGTATCAGCGATCCGTCCTGGCTCCGAAATCTTCATCCAAGCCCAAGGGTGGGCTGGCAATCCATAATCCGGCGGCTGAAGAGGTCCAGAAGAGGCTCCAAAGTCTTCATCCTATCCGGGAAGAAGAGGCGATCCGGACCGGCAACCATCTTGATCCAAGCTGCATCTTCTATCTTCATCCGATGACAAACGGCTCCATCGTGAAGACCTCCAGCGCGGATCAATCTTCTTCTTCCGACGTCCAACTGAAGAATGAAGGTTCCTTTAAGGGACGTCATCCAAGATGGCGTCCCTCGAATTCCGATTGGCTGATAGGATTCTATCAGCCAATCGGAATTAAGGAAGGAAAATTCTGATTGGCTGATGGAATCAGCCAATCAGAATCAAGTTCAATCCGATTGGCTGATCCAATCAGCCAATCATATTGAGCTTGCATTCTATTGGCTGTTCCGATCAAACCTCTAGGAATAACGCTATTCTCAATATAAAAATTGAACATTCCTATATTCCATTGTCTCTTAGTCTGTTTTTTTAAGGAATTGTTTTAGGTCTTTAAGTTTCTGTCCCCATCCTAAACCTTTATCATCTATTTCTTTGATGTTCTTATTTTGTAAAATCAAGGTATCTTTGATAACATTATCTGTCCATTTTCTATTTCTGCATTCAAGTCAAATGCAGCCATACTGCCCGTGCTCTACACTTCACAAAAAAGAGAGAAAATTAGAGTCAACACAAATGTGCCGGCTCTCCTCCCTCACAAAGGATACTGTGTTAGAACAAGTAGAAAGTATGGCATTAAGCTATTGTAATGGGGCCGGCTTTGAAAGCACTCAGTTTTCAACTCTATTTTTGACCATTTAAAGAAAAAGGCCCGTATATGGGCCGAAACGCATAGCAATTTATTTTTATTTTTTATTTTTCTGCAACCTGTCTAACTGCATGCCCCCAACTGACGCCGAAGTGACCAGTTATCGGCCAGGAATACCGGGGGTTTTGCTCTAAGCTACCTGGTTTCATTTCTTTGTAGGTTTTTAGAACCGAGGTAACCTTATATATTTTAATAAAAAAAGAAATAAGTGTAAGTTAATGCCACTTATCAATATTATTTAGGGAGCTATTTGTGCACTCATAAACTCTTGTTCTGTCACATCATATGAGGTGTCACCTCCCGTATACCTTGTTCACTCAGTGTCAGAGCCCATATAGTTCCTTGTACCTTTAACAGTCAGGACATGACTCATTTAGCCCTGCCTACCAAACTAATAAAGCACCTGAGTTCACAAGCATCTCTGCTTAGTATTTTGTATAGCAGCCTGTTAGCAGCTGTTCTCTCTGAGCTCTCCAAGAACATCGGATTACAAGTAACTTTGTTACAGCCTTACTGCCTAATTATTCAGAGTTCCTACCAACAAACTCTGCAACTTTGTATCAACTCTACTATAGCACATTTACTTCAAAGTGCTACATTCCCAAGTCCGTTTGTCATAAACAACAACGAAACATATTGCCGTTTCATCTACAAGCCAGTAACTGTATGCTGGATTCGTCTCTGTATGCTCTGGATTTTACTTTATATTATTTGCTGGCGATCTGTGAACTTTCTTCCCTCTGAGAAATAAACATTGTAGAGGAAAACTCCACCGCTGCTACAACAGCACCTGTTCTGACCGCCCGCTTGTTCCTTGCATGTTTACACACTTGAGTAAAACTCTGCCCACTTTCTCCGTTTATTCACGGACTGATCGCAAGTCATCTGCATCATTGGAGCTGGTGGTAACTCTCTCTTCCCCTCTACACATTCACATAACGACAAGCTGGTAAGACGTCTCAAACACCTGTAGTTAGTCAAGTGTAGCAGACTCGCATGTAGTATTTACATTGTGCCGCATCTTGGAACTTACATCGCAGCAACTTGTAACTTTTAATCTGGGCTGCACTCTGACTTGGGTTTCAACTACAGTAAAGTCTAATTAATTCCTGAACCATCTCATGATTTGTTCAGGTTTATGATACTTGCCTGTAATATTCACTAGGCTTGTAAATGGACTAAATTCATTTCCTAAGCTCCAGATAGCACTTGTTACCGTAGTGCAATTTAGCTTGGAGCTGATACATACCCACATATTGGGAGTAATATACTTTAAGACCAATTTCTGCAGTTGCGCTCCAGAAAGTTCAAATTTATCACCACAATTATTACATAATACTAAGCCTGAAGATATGGAACCAGCAGAGATTCCGCAACTTGTGTATAATCTGACTCAGAGGGTAGATCAGATTGCACAGGCGGTAAGAGACCTTCAGGTAGAGAACCAATCATTACGTGATATCATAAAGGAATCTATAGCTCTGAAAGGGGCTCATGACACACCACCCGAACCTCATGTCACATTACCCGAGACTTTTTCTGGAAATAGAAAATTATATAAACAATTCAAAACCGCCTGTCATCTGCTTTTCAGTCTCCGCCCTCGCAGTTACCCCACAGACAGAATCAAAGTTCTCACAGTAGTAACATTCCTTCGAGGTGAACCAAGAGGGTGGGCAGATAATTTATGTGAACATCAAGACCCCATCATATCCTCACTCAGTCTTTTCTTTGATAACATGGATGAACTATACCTAGATAAGGATGTTCAGTTAACAGCAGAAGCCATGATGAGAGACCTCAAGCAAGGGAAAAGGCCAGTAGAGGACTATATTTCGGAATTTAAACTATACGCAACCGATTCATTATGGAGTCCAATAGCGCTCCGCAATCAATTCAGATTAGGTTTAGCTGAAAACCTCAAGGATGAGTTGGCACGTATTGATCTACCACCCACTTTGGAGGCCTTAATGAGGGTTTCTACCCAAATAGATAGAAGACTCTGCGAAAGAAGGAATGAAAGATACCACTCTGATTCCTCTGCCAAGACTAGCCCTTCTTCTGTGAGAACCCCAGTAACCAGTCCTGCTCAACATCCTGTACCCATGGAGATTGGGGTAGTTAGAGGTCCTATTACTGCAGCAGAAAGGTATCGGAGAAAAACACACAATTTATGTATGTATTGTGCTGATTCTACACACATTGTCCAGGATTGTCCTCTGTTTCTAAAGAACAAGAAAAGTAAGTGAATACCTATCCATTCTACCCACCTCTTCCATAACAAAATAACTTACTGTGGTTTATCCCTTTTGTTGCAGTGGGATCACAAAAGACTTCATACTGACACCATTGTTGACTCCGGAGCTTTTGGAAACTTTATAGATTCCACTATTATAACCAATACTAAAATTCTGCTTGTCTTGAAAACTAAACCGCTGGTTGTCAGCGTTATTGATGGTTCTTCGGTTACTACAGGTCCCATAACCCATCATACCGTACCTTTAGTAGTGGTAGCAAACAATGGTCATACAGAACATATATCCTTTGATGTATTGCCTTCACCACATTTCCCTGTAGTCTTAGGCATATCCTGGTTGCAACAACATGAACCACCAATTACCTGGTCCTCCTCTAAAATATGTTTTAACTCTACATACTGTCTTAACACGTGCTTCCCTCAACAGACACTTCTTCAAACTACCCTGGAACAGTCGGAGTTGCCAGCTGAATACAAAGATTTTACAGACGTGTTCAGCAAAACTGAAGCAGAGAATCTACCTCCACACCTTTCCTATGACTGCCCTATCCAATTACAACCTGGAGCTAGTATACCTTTCGGACATGTCTATCCCTTAAACCAACCAGAACGCCAACACCTCAAGACCTATTTATATGAAAACCTAAGAAAAGGATTCATTAGAGCCTCAACTTCGCCTGCAGGCGCCGGCATGTATTTTGTTAGGAACAAAGACGACTCGCTTCAGCCCATTATAGACTATCGTGAATTAAATAAAAGAACAGTAAAAAAACGTTATCCTCACCCATTAATTCCGGAGTTGATTGAACGTCTCTCTGATGCCACCATATATACAAAACTTGACTTGAGAGGGGCATATAATCTTGTCCGTATTCGTGAAGGAGACGAATGGCTCACCGCATTCCTAAACGAGATATGGCTTATTTGAATATCTGGTAATGCCATTTGGGCTGTGCAACGCCCCGGCGACTTTCCAACATTTTATTAATGATGTTTTCCGAGATTTGTTGGACACATGTGTCGTGGTGTACCTCGATGACATCCTCATTTTCTCCAAATCCCTGTCTGAACACACTAAACATGTAAGATGGGTTTTGTCCTGATTGCGTGTACATAAATTGTACGCCAAACTAGAAAAGTGCCAGTTCCATTGTAACCAGATTTCCTTTTTGGGTTACGAGATCTCACCTGATGGAATAAGCATGCAACACAAGAAAGTGGAAACCGTCCTAGATTGGCCTGAACCCAAAACCAAAAAAGAACTTCAGAGGTTCCTTGGGTTTTCGAATTATTATCATAAGTTCATCAAAGGATTTTCAAAATTAGCCAGACCTCTCACCCAACTCACAAGCGCTTCTAAAACCTTTTCTTGGACAAAAGAAGCATCTTCCGCTTTCGAATTCCTTAAAGCCAGTTTCTCTAACGCTCCGATACTGCGCTATCCAGATTTAAACTTACAATTCATCCTTGAAGTCGACTCTTCCGACTATGCCACAGGTGCTGTTTTATCACAAAGACAGTCACTTTCCGAACCTCTACATCCGGTATCATATTTTTCCAAGATCATGAGTTCAGCAGAAATGAATTACTCCATAGGAGATAAGGAACTCCTTGCCCTAGAGAATTGGAGACATCTATTGGAAGGAACCCATAACCATTTACACTGATCACAAAAACCTACAATATCTACAGAAAAGCAAAACTCTCTGCTAGACAAGTCCGCTGGTGCCTTTTCTTTGCCAATGAGGTCAATATGTTAACATACTAATCTTTTAATTTTTTTTTTATTTATTTTTTTTAATAAAATTTTAATTTGCCATTTTTAAAGTTCATGTTAATTTATGGTGAGAAAAAAAATCCTATGCTGCATTGCAAAACTAATTTGCATATTTATTTAGTAAAGAGTAAATACAATTGCTATAATGAGTTGATGTTATTTAAGATAAAGTTTCAGTCTCAAACCCACATTGTTTAGTAATGTGACTTTTTTTAATAATAATATGGTAATCTAGAGATTATATAAATTAAGCAAAGAGGTCATGATATGTTTGCTGTACATGCTTTTATATAATGTGTTCTAGTGAATATTTTACTAGAGTTGTTAGAGAATGCTCATTTATCTGCTTAGTGGCAGATATTCCTAGTTTTCTTAAAAAAAAAAAACAATGTGATAATCTACACATATAGAAGAGAACAAACAGTGCTATTGTGTCAACTGTGTCTAAATAAATTAATGCCTGATCTTGCAATTCAAAGGTTTGGGGTTTGATGCACAGTATTTTAAATGTCTTCAAATGATATTGTTGTAATCTAAAGGTTATGTGACTCACAAGAACCAGGCTTTGATAGTTTAGGCTTTGATAGCTTAATAAACTAGGGACCTGGCCTTTAGGGAGTATGTTTTGGGTTTAATTAATTATGTAAATTTGTTCCACACACTCACATCCTAAGTTTGAGTGAAGGGTCTCAATAGATTCGACATAGTACATTAGTCCATATCTTTTTAGTTTACTACATGATAATGCCAACACAAAATGTTGACTTTCCTCTACTTAGTAGGGGTCTCTCTAATCTTAATAAATTGTGGGGTGTAGATTTCCTTAGTGTTCCTAAACTTTCAAGGGGATTAGTAGAAATGTAAGAAATATATAGCTGTTTGGATAACAGCAAATATCACATTATTTCTGCATAGCACATGGAGGTAGTAGGAGTGACCTGGTGATACTCTAGATTCTTCCTAGCAGGGCTTGGAACTTGAAGGCTCTCTGCGTTGGACATATGTCATCCTAAAGGTTTAACTAAGGTGGTTGTCCTTCTGGATACACTTCCTGTATTGTTTATGAAATTCCACAAATATATAAAATATTACAGTAAACCACTCCACTAATAAGCACAAAACTGTATTCTAATGTCATTTGCATCCTTAATAAATAATACAAAAATGTTTATATTTCACATGATGCATTGCTGTCACATTTTCCTATACAACCATAAAAAAACATGTTATCAATCAAATTTAGAAACTAGTTTTTATTTTTTACTTTCACCATTAGTTAAAAGGGTTTTTAAAAACTAATAAGTAAGATTTAGATTTTTTTGTGTGTGTGTGCTTTTGTTCCATGTTCCTATATTGTTAAAGAAAAAAAAATAAGTAACAATTTATAGTAATATAATGTGGAATGTTATATAGATCAGAAGAAGCTATGATGTAGTGTTATTTGATGTAGTATAACAGATTATCATATTGTCTTTCAAGGTTGAACTTTTGTGTTTAATTTTCAGAGCAATTATATAAAAATATTGAAGTAAACTTAAATGGTATATGAATTAGAAGAATCATGGAGTTGTACCACTGTTGATAGCTCATAAAGTTAGAGATCTGATTTTATTTTTTAAAGCATGTGTTTTGTATTAGGTTTCATGTGTTATTATATAGCAAGCTGAGAGCTATAGATAATTACAATTACAACTGATTTGTCAGCTGTAGTAGCTTGGAGGATGGTTTGCTGGAAACAGCTGGAGTTTGAGCCTGGGCACTGGTGAGCTTTGACCATATGGGCACCCGGAAGCAGCCTCTTTTATACCAGTGTGTTTTTCAGAAAGGAAAACTTTCCTAAAGTATATCAGTCTGATCCTGCCAATTAAAGGGACAGTCTAGGCCAAAATAAACTTTCATGATTCAGATAGAGCTCGTGCACGAGAAGTTATCTGGGAGCAGGCACTGATTGGCTAGACTGCAAGTCTGTCAAAAGAACTGAAAAAAGGGGCAGTTTGCAGAGGCTTAGATACAAGATAATCACAGAGATTAAAAGTATATTATTATAAATGTGTTAGTTATGCAAAACTGGGAAATAGGTAATAAAGGGATTATCTATCTTTTAAAACAATAAAAATTCTGGTGTAGACTGTCCCTTTAAGGTCAGCCCAGCCCCAAAATACTAGGCAATTCTACTCTGAACAAGAAACACAACAGAATGAATGATGATGATGATGATGATGATTGATGATTGATGATTGATGATTGATGATTGATGATTGATTCAGCTCCCTATGGGCATTGTCAGAGAAAAGCAGCCACATCCCTCTAAGCACACTGGGCAAGGGGTCCACGTCTAGTATCCCCCATCACCCATAGGGAGACTTCCCCAGGGTCGTATCTAAAATAATTATGGATGGATTAATTTTTTTTGCGTTATGTGAATATATAAAATAATCCTTCCTTGTATGTGCTTGTGTCATCCTTTTAGATATGCTGGCTTGTTTATTTGACTTTTCCCTGAGAAAGAGTGGATTTTTGACTAAGTTAACAAATAGTTGTTTAAGTAAATAGTTGAGAAAAGAAAAAAAAAAAGATCTCCCTAAGCTTAATGAACAGAGATAAATAGGTTGTGTTTGTGTTTCTAGTTACCTGAAGTTTTTAAAAGCCTTTTATTTTTATATTATTGGTCCATGATCTATATACATAGAAGATAAAAGAGTATTGAAGATTTATTTCTCTGGAATAAATAGATTTTCTATTACACAAAACTTTTTTTATGTTTATCAGATTTATAAGATAAATAAATGTACTAAACCTGTAAGGATATATATTTTAACAGTAGCAAGTCTTAAGTTTAATAGAGAAGAAACAAACTACCTTTACCAGTAATAACAAGCCAATATATTAAAAAAAAAAAAAAAGCTTGCACTATTATAAGATATAGTATCTGTTGTAGCCTTATTAAACTAAGGGAGAGATTATATTTTCCATGATGCTTTGCTGACATATTTTCCCCACCCAACCATAAACATTAGCATAGTTTATGTAGATGAAAGACTGCTGTGCTGAGTATCCTCACCCTAAATTAAAAGACAGCTTAGAAGTAGTGCAGAAATTGTTCGCACAGTTTATTATTTTTAGTGTTTAAAAGCCTTGATTTATTCATGTTTCTTTAATTCTTTTTCTGTATCGATAATCTTTTCACAAATAGAACATAGTAACTTCCTTAGAAACTCATTCAGCTAACGCACAAACATTTTTATTTTCTATTTGTATCTAACCTAAACTTTCAAGTAATGTTATTTAAAAAGATTGTATATAAATTATCATATGAATACTTCCACAAAATATAACACAAATATAGATCACTCATATAAAATCTGAATCAAGGTCTACCTTTTCAAACAACCAACTTTTTTTTTTTAAATGGTTTTTGTTTTGAAGTCCCTTTTTAACTTATGGTGAAATTAATCATTTCCCATAATTCTTAGCAAAACTAATTTGCATGTTTGATTGATTTCAGCTGTGTGCATTATATATGAGTTGAAATGTATTAACACTTTCATGACAGGGTTATAATGTCTACATCAGAACAACGTTCCGATGTAGACAAATTGAAACCACGAGATTTCAATTATTGGATCGGGTCTGGGGGGCGTCCCTATGACGCTAGGAACGCCCTCCACACCACAATCAAATCCAGGAAGCGCAGTAGGCTTCAGGACAGCCGTTGGCTATGACGTTGTATTCCATCATAATGGCGCTAAAGCCCAGCACCATTTTGATGGAATACAATGGCATAACGGCGGCAAAAGGTTAATTAAAAAATAAAACATATTTGTCATCAGTCTGTGTGGTGGTTGAAAATTCACAAATAGATTATTTTCTTGGGTTTTTATTCCCTGTGCTGCTTATAGTATTTTGTGAATGTTATAATGATTAGAAGAAATAAGCAGATAAGTGTTTGTAGCTCAGCAAGTAAAGGTACTGCTGTTTGAATATACTGTATGTATTTTGGATTTGATTCCAAGTGCTGTTTATTATTTATTTTTTTTAAATGCTAATGGAATCTAAATTATTTGGATATTAGAAGACTCAAACCTAACATGTGAGGTGTGGTGGCTCAGAGAGATGATGCGCTTGTAAAAAAAACTCATGGAGTCATGGGTTAGAGCCTAGGTATAAGCAGTCATGTGTACAGCCTGGTTGGATGGGGAAATAGAGAGGATAAGGGATAGAGAGAGAGAGAAGAGTAGAAAGAAGGAGGGAAATGTCTTTTTTTTGTACTATCTGTTGAATGATGATATATACTTCCCACAATTCAAAGTATATAATTTTGCATATTTTATGTAAATGAGGCTGAGTATACTCACCCTAAGTTAAAAGACAGCTTAGATATATTGGTCAAACTGTTGAGCTTTGAGGTAGTTGGGGAAAATTAAACAAAAAATGGCCAAGGCCCCAGACTTGACACCCCAACCACGCCAAGGCACAGGATGTTCCTTGCCATCCTAATGACATTAAAGCCTGTCCTGGGCTTAAAGGAACACTGAACCCAAAAAATTTCTTTTGTGATTCAGATAGAGCATGAATTTTTAAGCAACTTTCTAATTTACTCCTATTATCAAATTTTCTTTATTCTCTTGGTATCTTTATTTGAAATGCAAGAATCTAAGTTTAGAAGCCGGCCCATTTTGGTGAACAACCTGGGTTGTCCTTGCTGATTGGTGGAAAAAAATCCATCCACCAATCAAAAAGGGCTGTCCAGAGTTCTTAACCCAAAAAAGCTTAGATGGCTTTTATTTCAAATAAAGATAGCAAGAGAACGAAGAAAAATTGATAATAGGAGTAAATTAGAAAGTTCCTTAAAATTGCATGCTCTATCTGAATCACAAAAGAAAAAAAATGGGTTCAGTGTCCCTTTAAGCTCTGTTAGAACTGTATGGAACATGTTACTTTATATCTTAGCGCCTCTTGGGTGAAATATCCTGGGCTTTAGTGCCATTGGGACCGAATGTTCTGGGCCTTAACTTTCCAAGGACAGCACTGAACGCATTACTTTACACACAATATATTAAATAAGAAGAGACATAACCATTATTGTCTATAGTTATGCAAAAGAATGACAAGGCGGCACTCAAAGGTCAGAGAAAATAAATGGTTTTATTTTGCTTAATCCCTGTATCCCAGGGACATTGAATCACCCCAAAACATATAAGTGCAATTAAAAAGAGGAATTAAACATTACCAGGCCTGACGTTTCATGAGAGCGGCAACTTTTGAAGTAGAGGAATAACCTACCTGGCAGCGGTTGAGTGACCG